>NW_008673576.1:7480-22795 GCF_000695815.1 Acanthisitta chloris | reverse complement strand
CGCGGGCCACGAACCCCTTTACCCGAGCGCAGCCTACCCCGCGCCCCAGGCTGCCCCCGAGCCGGCACAGCCTGCCCGTCCCAGCCCTCCTCGCTGCCGCTTACAAACTGCTCAGGCACCCTAATAAAACTAGGTATCCTGCTTTTTATTTTAGCCAACGCCATAGAAACTCTCGTGCGCCAACCTCACCGGGACACTGTCTCCTGTTTTGACTACTGCCATGGAAACCACTCCAGATAGGAGCGCGATGGAAGGGCATCCCCCGGTCCCTGCCGGGAGTGCAGTCCTCGGCCCCAGCTGTGCGTTCCTGGGGGAGAAATACACCCAGCGGACAGGACAGAAAGACATCATTAATATTTATATCCTCCAGCAGTCATTTTGAAAGATATACATGCCTTTTGCCTCCTTTTATTTGCCCATCTTACTCCATTAAAAGCAGAAGAGAATTGTCCCATTCTTCCTCTTTCATACTAACAATGTTTCATACCCTAGTTATGGCAGCAACTAAACCAACAATGCTTCAAGCGATCCTGGAAGATCTCAGAAGCTGGTGTGGCACTTGAAGCCACACAGCTGGGCTGTAGCAGCTCTCTCCTGAGCCAGGTCCTGGAAAAGCCAGGAGGAGGTGGTCAGCTGAAAAGAGTCAGTCGCTGTGGTTTTGAGATGAGAGATGTAGTTCCTTTCAAAACACAGAGAAAAGCTGACCTCGTGTGTAGGATAGCAGGGGAGGAACACACAAATCTACTGCTTGCAGACAGTGGGATGAGGTGTTACCATCTTCAAAGAAGGGATGGTGATGGCCCACATAAAGGGACCACAGCGTAGGAGCCTCCAGCTGAGGCATCAGTGGTGGAACAGAACAGCAGATACTGCTTCTCACTGAAAAAGGGCAAAAGAGCTTTTTTTTTCTCCCCCTCACAAGAAGAAGGATTGAAGTTCTGGTCTATGGAGACTATGGAAAGCAGGAAGCCTGTTCTGCAACTTCATTCCCATTCTGAGTCCTGCCAAGGCTAATCCTGTTGCTCTCAGTGGAACTGCTCACACGTAACTGTGTGTAAAGGTGCTTGCATGGACAGAGTCCAGATGCTGTGCTCCTTGGAAAACCACCCACAGTGAAAGAAGGAGAAAGGCAACCCAGGATGAGGCAGGACCTAGATAAAAGCAGGGCACAGCAGCACTTTACTTACGTTGACATTTTCAGCCAACACTGCAAGGTACAACTTCACCACATGAACCAAGATCAGAAATTCCATGCACAATTTCCAGTCTTTCTGTTGTTTCTTCCCAGAACACAAGTACATTTCTAGAAAAATATATAAAGTGTGATCACTTGCAATAACCACATGAAAGAGAGCAAAGGGATCAGGCATTCTAGACATGATTGTAAGAGCAGTGTGATTCCAGCCAGGAGAGTTGATGATTGTAACTGAACAAGACCTAACCTGTGTGCTCAGACTGTTATCTGATTTTCTCTGACTATACTAGCCTGTCTAGTATAATAGACTGTTCCTTTTTGCAAAAATTATCCATGTACATTTACAGACAGAAATCTTTTTGGAAGTTCCTTACTGTATTGCTGCTACCTGTAACCAAAAAAATACTGGAAGTCTAATATCCTCATTAAATGTGTTTGCTGCTGCTGTTTTGCTTCCTCACCACCACGGTCTGCAGCAGCTCCCAAAAAGCTTACAGGAGTATCCACAACCTCCTCTGTTTCTTGGCCCCACAGGAGTTGTGTGGAGGTGAACACCAGTCACTCTCTGCAGAGCCACAGTTCTCCTCACACAGCTTTGCTGTTCCTTACCAGGAACAGTCTGTTTGCATTCTTCTTCCTAACGAAGCAGTACAACAAAATTCTCATTCCTCTGCAGTTGTCCCATTTTTTTTGCCCTTCTAAATTCAGCATTTCTACCCTGCAAATTCCTCCATACAGTGCATTCCTTTCAGACCTTCACTTTCTTCCTTTGTGTATCATTAGACCAAATACTTCAGCCACATTTTATGAACCACATGTCTGATAATAACGGGACAACTTAATGTTTCCATTGCTAATTTGGGAACTATTTTCTGAGATTACATCTGTGGCTGGAATTCCAGATGGAGGCACACAGCCTCACTTGCTGGTACTCTATTTCCTTCTAGAACCTTTTGCCCTTCCCCTCAGCCCACATGTAATTATCCCTTAGGGACAACAAACAAGGGACAACATACAAAGGCACATGGTGATTTCACAGGTTACTGTCCCTTCCCTGCCTGCCCCAACGTGTCCTAAGTACCAAAGGATGTGTGAAGCAGCTTGTTCTTTGTGATAGAAGTGTAGCACACAGCTCTCTGGAGTCACAAATATAATGGAAAGACAAATATTTGGCAAAATGGTTAAGTACTGTACCTGCCTTTTGAAGTGGAAAACAAGAGTCTGAGCAAGACTGAGACCTGTGCAATGTCACCAAACTTTTCTTCATCCAAAACTCTATCACTTTTCAAGAGAAATCGATAGCAATTCCCTAGGCCCTAAGCCAATCAGAATAGTTTGGATTACTTCGACAGAGAATATGCAAACAGGATATCAAATGCCCTTTGAGCACAGTGAGCTGCTTGTGGGAGGCCTGTAACTTCCTGCAAACTGTGTGCTCACAGCAGTTGTCGCTTTGTCCTGAATCAAGCAGGGCTCTATTGTCAGGGTTTGTGTAACCTGTAACATGTTGGTCAAACAAACAAACAATCTGCTTTGGTTTCCCCCTTCTGTTTCCTTCCTCAGTAATTCACTATTAAAATCGCAGTAACTGCACAGGTAGATACAAATTTACCTTCCAAGCATGAAAACACCTTCTCTGTGTGATTGTTGAAGATGTGTATTGATCCCAGCTAAGGATTTTTGCTACTATCACATGACAAGCAATAAAACCAGCAAGGATAAAACTCAGCTTTAGCAATCAGCTCGAACTGTTCATTCTGCTCAGGGTCTGGAACTGGAATTCAAGTCCAGACTTTTGCTCCAGCCGGTAATGAATAATTGCAAACACATCTACACACATAGAGAGAACTTTTACATATGCCCTTTTTGTTCCTAGGATTTAACACTGGAAACTGAGATTATGTTAATATGGGGGGTTTGCTGGCACTTTTATGGGGCTCATGTTCAGAAGGATGAACCTTGTGAGCAGCAAGAAAAAGATTTATTACCATGAATAATTAGAAACAAATTCTTATCAGTGTCATAAGCATATGGTAAAGAAAAAGATCTTTCAGTCTGCTAAGCCAAACTCCAGTGCTTCTTCAGTTTATTCAAAATGAAGCAATTTTAACCAAGAGTCAGCTCTTTTTATTCCTGTTTTCAAAGAAAATTTGTTATTAATAAAAAGGATAAGGACAAAATGGAAGTCAGAAATGGATCCAATATATTTTGTAGGATTTAATGTTCTTTCCTAAGCAAATTTTTCACTTGTTGGTGACAATGCATCAAAGAATCAGTTCTGTTCCTGTACACATCATCTTGTGGTCTGAGCTCTAACCGTAGATCTGAGAGCTCCTTAACAACGAACCCACCTCTGTTCCAGTTGTGCTTGAGTTCCTGTGCACAATGAGGCAAATAACAGACCAGCAACTATTGTGTAGTGAGAGATTAATTATTGTGCTTTGTATTAACTTGACTAAGGAATATACACTCATTTTTCTTGGGAAATCGAGTCCACTTTTCTTAAGGAGGTTTGAAATTTGAAGTTCTGTGTTACTATTACAGATCATCTTTACAGTGTCCCCTGTTGCCATCTTAACTGTAAGAAATAGAGACCATCTCAGTCAAGGTATTTATGTTGTATTTGGTCGACATCCAACACACAGCCAATGCCTTACATGGCAGCCTGAGAGGATAACAGGAGCCAGAAAAATGCAGTAGTCCTTATTTTGATGAAATCTTATGAGAGTTTAAAACTCCAGACTGTTTGAAACTTAAAGAATGTGGGTGAATGGATAAAAATATGTTTAGTTGCTTCTTAAAGTAAACCACTGGAGCTTGGAACAACAGATCTGTTTCTTTACCCCCTTTTTTAGCCCCTGCTATTTGTATGCAATGATCTGTTTTTTCAAGATTGACTTTTAGGTAATAAACTACTCTGCTTGGCTTGGAAAACTTTTATAAGAGGATTGGGACATGGTAGAAGAAATACTGAATGTCCCCTTTTCCTTGTACCTACTCAGACACTGAGATGTATAAAAGTGTTAACATGTCTCCTTACATGAAAAAGAATGATGCAACTTGTCTTATTACTGAAATCACCTTTGAAAGCAAATGAAAGACTTAAGTGCACCTTCCCAGGGCCTGGAATGCCTGTAGGTACAGCATGCAAAGGCAGGTGCTGTGACCTGACTCACACGCTTTAACTTCCCTGCTCTGATGAAGTTTTCTGCTTGAAAACCTGCAGGACTGGAAACATGCAAGGATTAGGCATAGTGGTAGGGTTTAAAGTCACTTTAGAAGGTAGAAGCTGCAAGCAGAGTTCTTTATCTCACCGTTCTGGCTGTAAATGCAGTCTGTGGAGTCACAGGAGTGTCTGTGCTCCTTGTTTCATCAAGAGGGTGTTAAAAAAAGAAGCAATGGCATGATTAAGAGAGCCATACCCAATCCTGTGTTTCAAAATAAAGACACTGTTCTCCCACTTCCAAGCTATCACAGGGTTGTTACATAAAGAGTCAGAACTTCTATAACTTTTAAGCAAAATCTTCAGAATAGTTAAGATTTTAAATGTAGCTGGAAAAAATACATTTTTAGAAGACCTAGACAATGAAATAAGTAATATAACTTTTTTTTTAAACTCAGATCATTTGAAATTCTAGCATGATTACTTCCTTGTGCACATTTAAAAGTTCATTTTCCAAAGGCATTTATCTGTCCATCCTTGAAATTTATTTGCTGCAAACATGAGCCAGTAAAGCTCAATTGCTTAAGGGTTTGATGAATATGATCAGAAAAGGGAAAACAGACTTAGCACAAATATGTGTTTACACACCAAAATCAAGGGAAAAAAATTGCCAGCTATAAGCTCCAATTCTTATTTTTCCTAACTCTCCATTTGAGATCTAGTGGAGACTTTGGAAAGTTTAGATGATGAGCACAACAACAACTATACTATCTTGGCAAATCTCCTTGGAGTATTGGAGGCAAAGGCTTTCATCCTAGCCTTGCAAACATGATGAATTTCTCTCAGATTGAACAAGATGAATTACAGCTACTCTAGAATGAAAAGAAAAACAGCTCAGGCCTCCAAAACCACAAGTATAGAACTGGGATTTTTATTTCAAGCAAGTTTCGAGCCTGTTTCCGTAACGATCTTCACTCCTGTCTCCCGTGTGCAGGTAGCACCGTAGGGCATTTATTGATTGCTATATAAGGGTTGACAAAATGATGCATTATTCAGCAAATTGCCACATGCAGGGAAAAGAGACTGTACCTTTCTTTCTGAAATCTTACAAGCACATACTTTTCTTATTTTATAGGCACTCTGACAAAGCACTGAATCACCCTGCTGTAATGCACCATACATATAAAAGACACCTTATATTAGTAGCTCAAAACAAACTTCTTCGTATTTGTCAATACTTGTTAGATGTGGAGCCCAATCAATTTTTGCTGTAGTGATGCTCTATCACAGACACGCTTGGATTAGAATGTCACCTGAACAGAAATAGCTCTTGTGTCAGGCTGATGTTTCCCAGGAGCTTTTATATTTTCTTCCTACAGTCAATTCACTACAAATTGGCTCCTGCCAGAGCTTTACTGAGCTGGGAGAGCTCAGCAGCTCAGGGACTAGAACAGCTCTGGGCACCTTGGCCATCTAAACTCCAGAATTAGCAGTGTTAACTGTTGCAGGCAAGAGATTTGCATGCTGAAACAAACACTCTGTCTCTCTGACCAAGCCACAAACAGTGATAATCTTGTCTCAGCTTAAAACCACTCACAGTGCCTGTTCTTTTAAAATATTTAGCCAAAGATTAGTATTAGACAGAGAGCTGTGAGAAAACCTAAGCAGCCCAGGGAAACAGTGTTGGTACAGTCCTGTCACAAAATTAGGTCAATGGCTTTTTGTGCAATTAAAGCAGCAGAGGGAACGCAAGACGTCTTGGGTGAGACACACACAGCACTTAATCAGCACCTGAAAAATCTGACTGCCACATTCATCACCATTTCACCCAGTGGAAGATCCCAACAGGGTTCTACACATTCAAAATGTGACTTATTTTCTTCAAGATTTAACAATAGATTCAACAAGAAGCTCGTACCTGGCTCTGCAAATGTGCCTTGTTTTAAGGAATAGAAATATTTACTGACAAAGGCTGAGATTTTGAGCTCTTCTTGTTACTCCAAACATGCAGGTCTTGAGTTATGTGCCTGTGCCTTTAATTTGGCGGTGAGCAATTACATTTAGGTCAGTGGAATCACTCCAGGTTTTCCTTGGTTTGTCTAAACTGAATGTTGTCCTAAGGATTTGGGAGCATATGAAGTGAATTTAGGAATGAACATGTATGTCAGGACTTGGAAAGCGCAACAGAAATGAACTAACCCTGTCTGTAGCAGGGAAAGAAAACATGAAGCACAGGTTCAAGAGTAAGAGTGAACACAGAGCTTTGCACATGCAGGTATAATTCCATCACTAATCCTTGTATTTTCTTCAACATTTCTTTTTCTTTCCTATTTTTATTAGTAGTAGCAAAAGGAATACTATAAATTAGATGATGCTAAGTACTTCATCTCTTACTCATCTCCTTCAGTACACGTTTGAAACCTTTCCATAAAACAGAACATTGACTGTGAACAGACCAAATGTTAGACTTAAGTGGAAGAAAATAGGTCAAAATACAATGCCTTTAATTGGGAAACTATCTCAAATTTCCTTGTAATGAGCCACACATGTTACTGGTATTAAACAGTACATTTGAACACTGTGACCTAGTGTGTAAGACAAAGGAAACCATAGAACACTCTGGGGGGCAAAAATGTGTGGGGAACCTAAGTTTGCATCTGTAGGAGCTAAAGTCAAATGCTTGAATAATTTAGTTCATAATATGAACAAAAATGAAATAGTGTGACTTTAATAACTGCTTTTTTTTTCTTTTAAACTCCAATTATTAGGATATTGTGCTCCAGGCTCAAATATCAGGTGCAGATAATGAACATTCACAGGGACAGAACTTGTGCTGCATGAACGAAAATTGTTCTGCTCGAAAGATTAATAAAGGATTATCTTCTTGTATATATATAGAGAGACACACACTGAACAGACTGAAAATTGGAACCAACAATGAAGTTGAAGTCTCCTCAGGTGTTGTTAATAAAATGGAATGAAGTTTAGGAGAAAACATAACCTAATTAAGAGGTTACAAAAGGCACATTAGTATAGGCTGAAAAAGTAATTTATATATGTGAAAACTACTTTATGATTTATGTTGGTATTACACAAAGAGTGTTACACAAGTCTCACACAAACAAATCCAGGATGTGCATGGATTTCACTCCAGGGCTCTGCACTGTGTATGTTGATGCTGCAGTCAGGTTCCATGTGACCTGGGAATGTAATGTAAGCTCAGCAGAGTACGGAAAGGGCAATCAAGAAAACAATGGCCTTGAGCTGGCAAAGAGGTTTCTCTGCATTGCTCTTCTATAATGAAGGAATCACTGTCTCAGAGAAATCTTTGCAGGGGACAGGCTTGAAAAGGAAACAACTTTATACCCAGAGGAGGAGATCAAAGACCTTGCAAAATTCAACGGCAGCTAAAGTGGGGGAATCTGACTTGCTCTTGGGTTTAAATATGAGTAATACTCCTTGCAGACCTAGCTGGGATTTGAATACTGTGGCTGGAAGTTATGAAGGCTTTAGTGAGCAGCTGAAACAAGGACAGCTGCTTTCCTGAGGGTGGGCACCGCACACCCAACTGTGCTGCACTGCTGCAGCATTCCTAATCCCACGCCGTATTCCAGCAGGAGCTGCGACATTTCCAAGCCACACGTTACTGACTGGTCAGCTGGCACTGAGACACTGATTGCTGGGTCAGCAAGGAAAGCAGAGAGAGACCCTCTGCACTCATTTTCTAGTTCTTTCTTTAGTGGATGCACTAATTCGTCTCTATAACCTGCAGCCTTCCCTAAAGTGCAGAAACCCTAGAACTGAAATTTGTTGAAGCTGAACATCACATCAAAAGCTCCAGGCCTCTTACAGCACGGCTTCATGAGCTCTGCCTCCTTAAGAAGCCTGGAAAAAAAATACAGCTACATGAAAAATAAATGAGCAGCTTTTCCTGACTGAAACCAGAAAATAATGACATGAAACCAAAATCAAATGCAGCACTATCACTTGTATTCCCAAATGCCAGCATTAATTCTCCCTCTCCCAGCTCCCAGAGACTTGTTAAACAAATGAGCCTTATAATGTATTTTGCAAGTGAAAGGTCCCGGAGTGGAGAAAGTCAACTCCACTACGGAAGGCCCTTAACAAAATTGCTGCTGCTTGCTCTAGGAGCTCTGCACTGAAGGGGATCAGCCTGACCTCACTCCTGCCACAATCCCTGTTTTCTCCTTTGATCAAAGGAGCAGTTCTGCAGCACTAGCAATGGCCTGGGCTTTTAGTTTGAAACTAATAACTCAATACCTTGTAGTCAAGTCAGCCTGTGCAAGTCACAAAGGGCCAGTTTGGTGTGTGCACAGACCACTCAGGCATCCTTTTATATCAGAGACAAATCCTCTGTCTGAAACATGCCTGATATACCACGTTTGCCCTGCACACCTCAGCACAGAGGTGGGTGCACAGCCACACTGTCACCCTGGGTATCCTCACTACTCCCTTGGGAGCATTTTTGGAACCATGTTACAGCTCTAAGTTTTTCTGTCTCCTGCCGAGAGACCTGATTTTGCTTGCACATCCCCTCGGGAGAACTTTTCCCTAGTTTTTCTTACTTGTTGTTATTCCTTTTATCCCTTAAGTTTCATCACAAAAGCCTTCCAACTGAAAGAGGGTGAAGGCAGCATGAATAAGCCTCTTGCTCCAAACCAAGGAGGAAAACCTTAAAACCCAAACTCCCATGAACACAACATGTCTCCTCCCGCTGCATTAATGCTCTCCGCGAAATGGCGACAGCCTCTGCAGACAGTTTTTTCCTCCCCCCCAGCCACAAATGCAACTCCTTTTTTTGTTTGGTTTTTCTTTTCCCCCTAAAGCTTTCATTTTCCCCTCTTCACATTCAGCCCCTCGGTGACTCCCGAGAGCCCTCCGCAAAGCCGTAACCTGACAGGGAGCGTAAAGCTCTCCCTGTTCACGGAAGAGCCTTTCCCATCTGCTCTCCACCCTTGGAACCCCCCGGGACTGTTTGCCCACGCGGTGGGTGTGTGGGGCTGTGCTGCAGCCCCTGGACAGTGCACATAAATGTGCTGATTCAGCTGCTATCGCCACGATCTTGCGTTTCCAGAATTTTCTCCCTCCGCTTCCCAAATATAAAGGGACTTTTTGTGCTGAGCGCCGAGCGGGAGCACTGATGGGCTCGGCGCAGGGTGCCATGTGGTATTTGGTTTCTCTACAGTACATGTTTTTATAATGAAGGGGGAAGGGAAGGAAGGGAGCTGCTCTTACCAGCATGCCAATAATCTGTTGCAAAGGACTGGAGCGCTCAGAGCCAATTAGTCGTCCAGTTAACCATTTAACTGCTGACATAAATCCAGTCTGGGGCACAGAATCAATGAGATTCAAGCCAGAAAAGACTGTGTGGGCACCTCATGCAGATTTGTTTACAGATACATTTTTCTAACACTTTTGATACACAAAGTGACCACTGAAACTCCCTTAGGTCACAGCACACAAAGGTGGGACAGATATATCCAGAACACATATATCACAGAGTTTTTCAAAGCTGGATGTGTTTCAGGATCTGTGCCAGCCTGTGGTGGAGCCATGAGAGCCACCCACTGGAGCTGCATTTCCAATACGGATTTTGACTGGGGTCAAGTCTCTGCTGCAGGAACAGCAAATTCATGCAGTCCATGGCAGGGAGAGCAGCTGTGTCACTGCAACATCTCCCAGCAATGCTACTCTGAGTGGAAAAACACCCTGAGGTGGGATAAGCTCTAGGGAAGCAATGGCAGAGTCTGTTTCCCTCTAAATGTGTTGTCTCCATCATCCCCAGGCTGTGCCATGCTTTGGGCCTCCCTGCACCAATCTCATTTTTCCAACCCCTAACTGCATCAGAACAAGACCCGAAAAATTAGCTCTTTTTCCATTCTGCAGTTTAATTTGTCATAAACTTTTATTGCCTGAAGCAGACTATCTCATGGCTTGTTGTGCACTGCTGAAGAAGTCAGGAAAGAAGATGCACAGGGAATTCTCAGCCTCAGTCTTTTTCTCTAGTCCTAATGTAGAGCAACAGTGACTTGCTCCCACTTGACCCAGCAGGTCAGTAAACCTATTTTGTGCTCTGTTTTTATCCCATGACGTACCAGAGAACATTGGATCAGACTCCCAGGGATGCCAGAAGGACCAGCAGAGTTTGTACAGCACAAAGGAGTGCCCAGCATGCCAAGAGCAGGCTCTGCACCCCAGCTCAGCAGCCTGAGCAAGAAGCAGAGTTTATGTGCCTGGGAGGGGCTGTACTAGCACTGCAGCTCTGCTTCCAGCCCGAGCAAGCTCTGCAGTGCACATGAAAGGCATATTCCGACGCCACTACCCTCCCTAACAGATGAAAATGAAGTCAAAATTCCCTATTTGTCATGGAGAAGGTCCAGTGCATGTGGAAGTTGCATGCTGCCCCCCTTGAAGGGCTACAGCAAGACTGGCACTGTAACACATCTCACTTCCAAGCTCCAGGAAGGATTCTGACTACATTAAAGTATAACTTTACATTCAAATTAAAGACACTGGGGGTGGGGAGAGAGGGGAACGTATTGGTAAGAAACTAGCAGATTATTTAGGCATGCGAGCTGTCAGAGCTCTGGCAATACAAGAGCTCTCTTGTTCCTGTTGCCTCCCACAGCTGCATTCACTAAATATATCCTGGGCTGAGAGCTGCATTTCTCCACCCCTTCCTCAGCCCAATCGGGTTTGCACAAACACCACCCAGATCCCTTGGGACAGGCAGTCAGGCAGCAGCGATGCCCTAGTTACAGACAGCATGAAGGACAGGAGTGACTAATCATGTCTGCAACAGGGTGAAATTATTACATCCACAGTCTGTTTTGGGAGAGAGTATCTGCAGATGATCAATATTTAACTTAAAAACTGGGTGCTTTGTTCTCTGTAAGGATACACCCCATTTGTACATCAGAATCAGTGACTGAAGTTATTCCCATCAGATGATTTTCAATAGCTTATGGAAAACAGAAATGGTGACCTCAGAGCAAATTCAAGCAGGAGAATGGCCATCTCCATAAAAAAACAACTGAGCTCCTGGCAGATGTCTGCAGTGCCTTCAGGACTGGCTGACTATGGAGAGCAATCCCAATTTTACCTTCCATCTAGTCTCTGACATATTGTCTGATCATATATCCATCTTGAGATGGTGGAAAAACATACAGTTTCCAAAGGACTAAGGTGCTTCCCCCATGATCTCCATTCTGCTCTCCACATTTCTCCCATCCTCACTTCTCATGCTTTGCTCACAAGGACACTTTCTTTGGTCCAGTAAAATGGAGCCTTAGTCCCAACCACAGCTTTGACACACTGCTGCAGTCACAGCAACAAAGAGAGAGAAGAGCTGCCCCCTCTGATATAGGGAATTCTATAGTGGATCAAATTATGGCAGAAAAAAAAAAAAAAAAAAAAAGAGTCATCTTGGTGTCTTTCCTCACTTCCAAGCTGTGAGCCAGCAGGGATTTTGACCCTCCTGGTCCCTGCTTCTTCCTTTCCTCACAGTTCCCCATTTCAACACCTCCAGCTCTTCTAGCAGCAAAGCAAATTTGACAGAATCTGGTCAATTTTTCAAGCTTTCTCATTTTAAGAAGTCAGTAGGAGCAGACTGTATCTTGCAATCGAACCTCACAGGAGGGAGAATTAAATATCTTATGCATGACCTTAATCCATAGGATTTTGCAGATAGTTTTTCTTGTAATCTCAATACCCACAGCTTATTATGCATTCAAAATGTATCTGTAGCCCCAGAACATTTTGCAACAAAAGGAACCCAAATTTGTTGTGATATAATTATGCAGCCACACCAGGCACATGCTTGCTGTGGAATAAATATAAATACTGAGCTTTTGGGAATAACTAGCAGACTTAAAGTGTGAAAAAAAATAACCCAAAACCCGAGAATGAAACAATAAGGAAAAAAGATCAGGTTTAGATGTCAAATTGCAGTCAAGGAAAATGGCACAATTTTGTATGAAGAGCCTTTTAATATTTTTTTAATATTTTAATTTTTTTTTTTCAATCTACAAAACATAAAAGAAAGAACTTATACTCTGTGTAAATAAGGACTTTATTTTCAAAGGTAGGAGTATCATTTAAGGTATTTAAAACCTTTGAAATCAGTTTGTTCACAAAATGGCCACAAGTCCCTCAGCTTAATCAAAATGTTGAGAAGTTAGAAAACTGTGCTATGTTTTTTGTGCCTTTCCTACACATATCTTTCCTCTCCTGCTTTTCTTGCCTTCCTGAAACAAACTGTCCTCAAAGACTGTTCTAATTTTGTAGCTGGAAGTTGCCACTGTTTTAATTAGGGCCGTTGCTGCACTGGTTGTACTGGAAACCAGTCTCGTTCGCTGAGGACGGACGTGGGTTTGTCTGCAATGATCTCATAAGTTCTGCCGGATCCTGTGGATTTCTGAGCTCTCGCAGGGAGATGTAGTCTCATCTCTGTGCTTTTAAGAAGGAACTACAAAATGTGAAACCAGATGTTAAACCTGAGCCTCAGAGAAGCCACAGGAACACGAGTTACCTTCAACAGCATGGCAGCTCTAAAAGCAAACAAAGGCATAGGGAGCTGGGATGGAAGGCTTCATTCCTCAAACAAGGCAGTGACTCACCCACATTCCTAACTGCACAAACAGGGGAGGCAAACCCTCCTCCTGGCAGACAGGATCCTCTGCATTTCACTGTGTGGAGCAAATCCCAAGCAAAGGCAAACTGTGGTGGCACATTACAGCAGACACAGCACAGGGCAGAAGTGTTTCAGACAGGGACCCTCCACTACAAACCACTGTATTAACATACCTTCTTGAAAAACTGAGAGTTCAAAAGTGCTGCTTTGCACTTCTGAATGCAAATTAAAAGGGCTACTACTAACAATTGGTTTTCAAGAGCCAAACTCCTCTTTTCTCAGATCCAAGGTTTGCTAATACAGCTAAGAGGCAGAAGTTTACTTTTTTTTAAGAAACAATCCAAGGACAGACAAGACAAGTAAAAAAGTTCACAGAACAGAGAGCTGAGCATTGTGTAAAGTTACCCATATGGGAAAATTTGACCTAGGGATATGGAAACTCACCATCCTAAACATCTGCTCAGTCATTCCCATCATACAAGGCACACTTCACTGATGGAGGACAAACATATTCCAGGTGACAGATGGCATGTGGCCAGGCTGCTAAACATGCCCAGCTCCACCCTTCCTGCATGGCTCTCTGGGAGGTGAGGAATAACGTGCAGGTCCCCAGATGGTCAGGACATCAGCTGAGCTGAAGGGTGGCAGCAACAGAGCCCTCAGCAGCAGGGCTGAAGAGGAGGTGGTACAAAGGCTGGATGTGAGGAGACAAGACCAAAAAGCAGCACAGAAAACAGAGAACATCACTAATTTGCAAGAGAAACTGCAGGAAGCCAAGAGCTTTAAACTGCAAACCTCAGAGAGGTTGTGGTTAGGAGACACACGTTGAAGGGTGACAGCACTGCAGGGAGAGCTATGCCTGTGCCCAGGAGGCCTCAAAGCCATGATTCATGTGGAGCTCCCCAAGGAGCAGACCTGGGTGGGTGGTCCCCTCTGTAGCTGTGCCAGGGCTCTGCTGGGTGAGGTTCTTTTCATCTGTGCAATGAAGGATGCCAGACTGTGAGCACAAAAATCCCCTCTGGCTTCATACTCCATGAAGCAGAACTAGAGGTGATACTCAGTGTGTTCCACCCTATACCAAGTTTCTCAGTTCACAGGTTTCCAGACACTCCAAAATGACATGTTCATCCATTCCTCCTGGGAGGCAACTCCTGTGGGTTCCTGGAGCTGCTGCAGAGCACGAATGGCAGCATTACCTACCTGGGGGGAACACAGTGGGGGTGGGGGTGGGAGACTTGTTTTCCTAGCAGTGATCAGTGTAGGTTTGGCTGCTGGTGCAGGGAGAGACCTTGGCAGCACAGGCTGCTACAGGCACACACAGCTCTGTTATGAGTGGAAGTATCAAGCCTCACACAGATAAAACAAGCTGTCCTGGAGCTGAAGCCATGCTTGAGGCATCGTGGAAATGCCTGTTGCACTGAGACTGCTGCCATGCTTTAAGCCAAGCCCCAGCGAGCAGGGACAGACACAGACCCACTCCTCTGTGCTGCTGCAGGTTCTGCCAGTGACGTGAAACATTTCAGGCGTTGCAGACAACCCTCAGCAGACTTGAGCGGAGACTCTCCCATCAGAGCTCCAGAGCTTACATTAAAAAAAAATAATCTGCTTATCAAGTTGCAGAACAACAGCGATCCGTCTGGTTTATTAGATGGGAACAACAGAAGCGTGGGGGGGATTTTGCTGACGGTATTTCTGCCCAGTTCAACACGCTGCCTTGATTAAGAGACTACTACAAACAAATAGTCACGAGCTCGCTACATTTCCTGTTGCAAAGGAAGAGAAACAGTTACAGGAGATGGACTCCGCGTTATTATTCTTGAGTGTTTTGGCTGGCTCGTGCTGTTTGGAAAGCCCAGTTCTGCCAGGCTGCCTGAGAAAAGCAGCGTTTGTCCCCTGCATTCGCCATAAAAACACAACTCCAGTCCCTCCTCGGGAACAAAGGTGCTTCCCAGGAGCCTGGCGCGCTGCCGCATGCCGAGCGCGTAGCCAGGCAACGGCAGCCGGATTGGGGCTCGGCCTCACCCGTGATGCTCCAGCCTCCACAAACAATTCTTGCCACGTAGACAAGACCGTGCAGGGGAATGGAAAATTACTGCAGGCTTTTTCTTAAAGGGGCGAGAGCCTCCGCTGGCGGAGAGGGTTGGTCCCCATCCCTCTTCCCAGCGCGCCCCAGGGTCACTCAGCCTTTCTTGCGCTGGGGCCGCAGCACGGGGAGGGATCATTTGCACGGAATTTCAGCCGACTGAGGGGATCACAAGTGCGAAGCAGCGAGCTGAGCTGCAAGGCAAGGGGGAGC
This sequence comes from Acanthisitta chloris, assembly GCF_000695815.1. NCBI lineage: Eukaryota > Metazoa > Chordata > Aves > Passeriformes > Acanthisittidae > Acanthisitta > Acanthisitta chloris. Next base: position 7,488 of record NW_008673576.1, on the reverse strand, counting down.
GGAGCAGC
>NW_008673576.1:3871-7462 GCF_000695815.1 Acanthisitta chloris | reverse complement strand
GCCCCCTGCCGCTCTCGAGCTGCTTTTGTCGCAGCCCAAACATGGAGATCTCGGCATGGCGCAGTTAATATTAGCTGAGAGCTGATGCCAAAGTAATCCTCTGGCGCTTGGCAGAAGCGATGTTCTAACAACTGTCCTGCAAATTCCTGCCTGCAAGGCTGCAGGAAGGAAAAAAACACCTTTATACACAGAGCAAACTTCATTTGACACTTGTTAGGCTGTTAATAAGGACAACAGCCGTTTTTGAAAATTATGGCCGTGTTTATCTCCAGTTTCTGGTGTAAAAGAATTCAGCTGTTAAGGCAGCATTGTCCTTACCTAGCTTTAAATACCAAGCTAAAGAGCCACACAAAAAGCTACAGGAGCACCAAACAGCCCCTTCAAGCCATGGCACTTTTGAAAATCAGTTGTGCAGGCTTAGCAGTTGTGCAGGGCAGCATCTGCCCCTGGGCACAGCCACAGAGCTGCCCAGTGAGAGGGGCACAGCACCAAACTGTGCTCTTTGCAGTGTTCAAAATTAGCTCCTGTATCCATTACGAGTTTCTGCACAAGCAGACCACACTGTTCCTAAGGGCACCTATGGAGAATCAACTGCAGCAATAAGAGAAAGGCAAACCTGCTCCTCTTGCTATTATCTTTTTGCTCACTGCATGCAGCTGTGACTTTGGTGTGGGTCGGGAATGCAGCTGTGGCTCATGGTGCCCCTGGTGTGGCTCAGGGATTCAGCTATGCTGTCAGCCCTCTCTGGAGTTGCTGGCAATTTAAGGTGTTGCTTTACAGACTGGTTCTAGGTCAGCTCCAGAAGCAATAGGGCTTTTATTCTTACCCAACTTCATGCTTTAACTCTCCTACTTGTTTTTTCTCAGATAAGCACTGGTTAAAGTCTCAACCCAAATCTTATCACTTTGTTGTAGCCAGTGAATGAAAATGAAGCCCTTGTACCAAATTGTAATAGAAACTTCCTCTCCCTTAAATAGAAACCTTTGTTGTGAAGCTGTTTTCATTGCAAGCTCCACAGGGAAAGTCATTACATTTAATAGAGGTTGACCTCATTTTGTAGTCCTCGATATTAAAGCTTATAAGGGGGGAACGTAATTAGAAGCGGTGAGTTCTCAACAAAGATACACAGTACTTGTTGCTACCTCCTTCTTACCTAAGGATTCATTTAATATAGCTTGGAAACAGTAACTTGAAACAGCTTTTGGCAGATAAGTGAGCTCAAGTAAAATGCAAAGATCTGGTTTCCAAGAAGCTTTTTACAAGCTGTACGGAGAAATGAAACTAAACCCTTCAACAGCACACAAGGCTTCCTGCAGAGCCTCCCTGGAATTAGCTATTCCGGTGAAAGCTAATCTCAGTCCGAGGCTGGAGTTACATAAAGACATCTGATGGTGGAGAGAACCAGTGCTCAGACATGGACCTGCCCATGTGGCAGCTCTGCTCAGCTGGAGAGAATCACTGGAATTTTCTACCGCATTTCCAAGGTTGTGCTCTGAGACAAAGAAAGCAAAAGGGTTTGAGCTCAGTCAACACACACAAGCAAGGGAAGGCAAAGATGCCCTGGCTTTGTTAGCTTTGCTAATGCAACCTGGGTTTCCACACACTGGACACTGTTGTCACAGGGGAATAGGTAAACACAGCACTGGCCACCACTAAATAAACACATTTTCCAAAGCAAGGCAGTGCACGGCAGTGAGGGATGTGCTGTGCTGTGCCAGGGGCCTCGCTGAGCCCAGCTATATTGGGACTTTTCACATTAATATGGTTTAAAACATCTGTTCATAGCCTGATTTTCAAGTAATCCCTACACTTTTCCAAACTGTAGAAGTCCACTTGAAATACATATTTTTAGTTCATCTTCCCAGCTCTTGTGATATCCCCATTGCTCTCCCACCTCCCTTGCATTCCCAGTGCTCCAGGTCCTGCTAGCAGGGTGTCACCTCCCTGCTGAAACACTGCTGCACTGCTATGAGAAACTCTCATTATGTAAAAAGAACAATTTCTTGTTGAAAGCCCCCAGGCTACCTTAAATTTCCCTTTAGGTTTTGTGGTTTGAACGAGTGTTTCTGCTTCAGCAAGCCCCAGAACTTCCTTTTGTACAGTTCTCCCTGCTGCAAACAGCTGTGTTCAGCTCTGCTATAAACTCAGCTTTCGACTTGGTTTCTTGAAAAATCAGATAAATGGTAGTGTGCCCAGATGAAAAGCTTTCACATGGTGTTAAACGGCAACTTCTTTCCTGTAGCATCAGCTCCTGGGTCTGTGCCCTGCAGCGAGCAGGGCAGTTGCTGCCCACACCTGCAGTGGGTTTGCTCTGCTGCCTGTTTGCCCTGTGGTTTGTGGCACAATGTGTGTTCCAACAGAAGAAAAGAGACAGGCAGCTACTCCAAGACTATCATCAGAAACTCCCTGAACCCCTGGCTTAAGGCACTCAGCCTTTGTTCCTCCTCTCTGGGAATAGATTTCCACTCCACACAAGCAAAAGGGATCACAGTCATGAAAAATGTGTGAGGAAGCCAAGAGTGGGATCACAGCAGCCTGGCACAGTCCTGGATGGATAGGCTGTGGGGCTGGGAGGACACTTGGTGGCCAATGGCTCTCCCTGGGGACAGAAGGACACCTTTACTCTTGCACCCTAATTCACCTCCAGCCTCAGCAAGGTCAGGGCTATTCCAGCTTGACTAGTTTTTCCTCCCTCCTATTTTGGATTGAGAGTGTTAATAAATCACACCCAACAATTCCCACCACACCTCAAGTAATTAACCCCATCCTGTAGCAGTGCTGCCTGGGGAAGCCCTGGGCAATGTCCTGGGACTCTCATAAAGCCAAGAGCAATTTTGCCACCCATTCAGTGCAAGGAAGGTTGGGCTTTTTGCATTCATTTTTGGAGCACTAAGTTATTTCCAAAGAGCCTTTCTGTCAGGCTTGGCCCCATACAAGCTGCCAAGTCGGGTCTTCCAGCTCCATGGGCATCATTAGCAAGGCTGCCCTGTGTGTGGTGTCAGCACTTCCATTACAGAACCTTTCCCCTGCTCCAGCCCCATTATATATGGGACATAAAAATCCAGGTCTGGCAGAAACACTCAAGAGCAAACATGGAAAACAGTCACCACCTTAACCTGATCCTTGCTAAATTTCATCTGGCTGAGGAGAGAAAGTGGGGATTTAAAATATATTTTCTCCCTCCCACGCCTAAATCCTGAATTTTAAAATCCAGCTGTACCACACTCAAATTACTCACAGGGAATTTTTTTAGGTTGGTTTGGGGTTTTTTTAGCTTATCTGTCGTAAATGGAGAAGTGATTCTTTCCCTCCTCCGCCTCTTCCACAAGCCAAACACTTGATTAAAAGTTTCCATTGTCAGTCCTACTAATGAAGGCCACAGTTAATAGTCATTTTAATTGGGCACAAATCCATGGCAGTGTTAAGGGAAGAGACGGATGTCCTTCTCACCACCCTTGGTGACACACAGCCACCCAGGGTGCTGGGGCAGGGATTAATTTAGCTGACAACTCACCAGTAGCTTCCAGCCAGCTCAGCCCTGGCTGACACCACCCGTCAGCAGAGCAGGGGCACTGCCGGATTGGGAAACAG
>NW_008673576.1:0-3827 GCF_000695815.1 Acanthisitta chloris | reverse complement strand
AGCTGGCTGCTGTTTCAGTCACTGCTCAAGGAGAAAGCAGCCCATTGTCTTGTAGAGATACTTGCTGTTGAGGGGCCATGCTGTCAGCCACACTGATGGATTCATCCAGGCTCAAACTCCATCTTTTTCCTTTTTTCTCTGCTTTTCAGCTGGGTCAGTTCCCTGAGCCTAAGAGCCAGCACACAGAGAGTGGGAATAGGGGGCTGGGACAGAGGAGTGCAAGATGCCTCCTGCCAGCAGCACCAAGGGCTTGGGGTGGTACATGCTGACCCTGAAACAGTCCCCACAGCTCTGGGCTCAGGCAGTTTCTCTCTCCAAAGCCAGTGCACAGCTTGTGCACCGTGAAACCAGGAGGGGAAGAGAAAGAGCCTTTAGCTTACTCTGCATTGCCATAATGCTAGAGTGAATGACCAGTCAAGCAGAAGGTATGCTAGAGGAACTATAGGAAGAGGAAGTCTAAGAGGGAGCCTCCCATCTCTTTCACTCTTGCAATGTTACCTCACTTCTGGTTTCAATATCACACATTTTCTAACCCCAGAATATATTTCTGTATTACGCCAGAAAAGGTAAAGTCTGGAAACAGCCACAGGCTCTAACCAACAGGAGCTGTTCTGGTGTGAAAACAACTGCAACTCCGGACTTGCTGAGGATGTTTAGGAGATGCAGAAGGTAGAGGTCGTGTGGAGTCAAGAGAGACAACAGCCAGCTCAGCCCAGCCCAGCCTGCTATCCTGCTTTCCTGTGGGAACGATCTGGCAGTGTCTTCTACAACACTTTATGCTGCATTGCTGCATCCAACCACACTTGAAAGACACGTATTAGAACCAAAGAGAAGTTTCTATGTGTCTCCTGAAAACTCCTTCCCCCACTTGACCTCCAGACACTCGGGGTAGGGAGACTGTGAGCACAGCCATCTGCCATCCCACTCGGTAGCAGCTGCACGTGCCTTTCAGCAGCTCATTAGTGTGCACGTCATCACATCACGTACTCTCTGCTTGGTGTGGGTGTGATGGGAGACATGGGGAGTCTGGTAATACAGGACACAGATTTGCAGGAAATGAGGCTTTACTTCCTGCTCATGGAGAATCATGTCCCAGCAGTGTGTTATGTTCTGGAGGAATATGCTAGAGGATGCATATTCCTTCACAGGACATACATAATGCCAATCTAACACCCCTGAGAACACTTGTAAGGGGTAACTGGGATTTTGGCTGATGTTCTCTATCTCAAGGCCATTGGAAGATGGGGAGGGCCCTCAGCAGGCTGAGTCAAACATTGGTGTCCCAGCCTTATCCTGCTGTTAGCACCATGGCTTCTCCTCTTCCACCAAGGAACCACAATTTTCCCAGTGTCATCCAGTGCAGTGCAATGGGGCATTTGGCAAAGCTCTGCCATGATTTGCAACTTGCTAAAATTCAAGCTTCCTTGGGAAGAATGATATATTACCCTGGGTAAACAGAAACCCTTTCATGGAGATATGAATGTCAATACCAAAGGTGAGAGATAGATTAAAGCAGTGCTCAGAGGACACTGGGTCTCACAGGGACTCTGACTTCACCTCTGATGCTCTGGTTTGGCTCAGTGCTGGAGTTTGTTCCCATTAAATATGTACCTAATGAGACCACTGACCTGCTGGGAGGGTTGCATCAGTTGCCATCCCTGCTGTTCCAGCTTCCATTGGAACCACCCCTAAAGGGAAAAACAGTGACTCAGCACAGCACTGCCCAACACACCTCTGGAGCCTGACCTGTAGTGAGATGTGGTGTGCTGTCTCCTCACCTTCTCACCTGGGTGTGTAAATGCAGGTCTTGCACATGCACCTTTGGAAACTTGGACCAAAGGGCATGTACTGACCTCCCTTGACAGGGGTTTGCCAGGAACTGGTTTATATGTGACACACTGGTCCCATTTCCTTCTGGTTGGATCTGGGGCTGCTCTAGCCCCAAAACCTTTACCTGCTGCTGTCCCTGCTTTACCACAAAGGCAGGGCCACACTTCAGTCCTGTTGTCACTGTGAAATGCTTGAGGTCCCCTCTGTGCCTCATGGAAATAACTATGTAATACAGAAAGATTAGATCAATCCTGAAATGCCATTTCTCTGCCAGGAACTTTGTGCCCAAAGCTGAGAGGTGAATATGGCTCTGCTAGACTGAGAAACAAAACAAACCCTGTGGTTTTCCCCATCTGTTTATCAGATTGAAATCTTGGCTTTAAGGTATGTGTTGTAGGCTTTCTTCTTTAAACACTGAAATATTCTATCAGTGAATATTCTGTCTCAGCAGTCAGGCATGAGCTGACTCCAAAGGCTGTTGCAATTATGAGTTGTTGCAATTATGAGTTTAGCAGTCATTCTGATTGTGCAATTTCCTAGTGTTTGAGAATATCCCAACAGAGAAGAAACAAAAAAGTAATAATGTAAAATGTTCTGTTTTCTTAATCAAATCGATACCAACAGACTTAAATCCCTCCCATTCCAAGCCAAGGACAAAGCCCTTGCAAAAGAGAAAAAAAGGAACGTCTGCTTGTCTGGTGATGCTTTCTGTGCAGCACCAATCACAACAGGGCACAAACATCTTGTGTACACCTATGGATATATAGGGAGAGGTCAGACCTGAAATCCAGCCAAAACCAACACAGAATGCAAAAAGGAAACACATCTTTGCTGTGTTCTGCTTTGTCCACAGCAGTAAATTCTCACTTAGGAGTTAAGACATTCCTATAGCAAAGGAAAAAAAAAAGAAAAATAATTAGGAAGTCAAATGCTAAAGTCAAAAGCTGCTAATCTGTCACACTTGCTCAGTGTGTTAACAGCCAGGAGAATTCAACTACATCAGATATTCAAATGGACAGGATGAAATGAAGCACAAAATATGAGAGAAAATAAAACTAAGCTCCCACAGATCCCTTCGGGGATCCCAGAGGACAGAGGAAGGAGAGACCTGTTTTACCACCCAGCAGGAGCAGTGAGGGGTCCTTAAACCCAGGGCCTGCTAAATCAAACCCTAAACCACCTTAACACTCTGCCAGTTGTGCATAATAACTGTCCTCATCAGTGACTGGAGCTCAATCCCACACACCCAAACCCATTCCCAGCAAAGCACAGCTAAGGGCCCTCATGGAGGATATGGAGGGGAAGTGATAAAAAGGACCTCTCTGTAGCATATTGAGAGGAGCTCAGCCAAGAAGGACTTGGGGTGCTGGTGGGTGAGAGGCTGCACATGAGCTGGGAATGTGTGCTGGCAGCCCAGAAAGCCAAACATATCATGGGCCTCATCCAAAGTGGTGTGGGCAGCAGGTTGGACTTTGCCCTTCTACGCTGCTCTGGTGAGAACCCACCTGGAGTTTTGTGTCCGGCTTTGAGGTCCTCAGCATAAGAAGGATGTGGACCTGCTGGAGCAAGTCCAGAGGAGGACACAGATATGCTCAGAGGGCTGGAGCTCCTCCTCTGTGGAGACAAAGAGAGCTGGGGTTGGTCAACCTCAAGAAGAGGAAGCTCCAAGGAGACCTTAGAGCCCCTTCCAGTACCTAAAGGGGGGTTATAGGAGAGACAGGGACAGGCTCTTCCCAGGGCCTGTTGTGATAGGTCAAAGGGAATGACTTTTAACTGAAGAGTGGTCAATTCAAGCTAGATATAGAGAAGTTTATCACAATGAGGTGATAAGGCACTGGCACGGGTCGTCGAGAGAGGTGGGTGTCCCATCCCTGGAAACATCCAAGGCCAGGTTGGATGGGGCTTTGAGCAATCAGGTCTAGTGGAAGGTGTCTCCGTCCGTGGCAGGAGAGTTTAACTAGGTGACCTTCAAAGGTCCTTTCAAACCCAAACCATTC
>NW_008673575.1:18986-45352 GCF_000695815.1 Acanthisitta chloris | reverse complement strand
TTTTTTCTTTTTTCTTTTTTTTCTTTTCCGCTCTTCTGCCCCAGATCTCTTGGCTAGGTTACGGCGGAATTGCACAGCCTGCCTGCCAGCCCCGCAGCGCGGGGGAGAGAGGAGGGAGCGGAGTGCGTGGGTACAGCACACCCAGCGCAGAGCGGCTCAGCTGCGTGTTCAGACAGACCCTGCCATAAGCTGTGTGTGTCTGGGAGGGTCCAACCCTCCTCACAGGCCAGAGAGGGTCTGGGTCAATCAGGGAGGCCTAGTAGGAAAGCAAAGAAAGCTGCTTCAGGTAGCTGGATATTGGGAGCACTGGCATGGTGCTAGCCTTGCTGAAAGCTCCATCTCTTCCCCCAGGAAAATTCCTTGCTTCGTTTTTCTATTTAAGCCGAAAAAGGGGGGAGAGTAAGGAAATATGCGGAGATAGGTGTAAGAGGAGTGGGAGTTCAGCTCACAGGTGTGCTGGGATACGTTGAGAGCATCTGAAAGCGTCAGTTTATTTAAATGACCTGCGATCTTGTAGCTACTGCAGCTGTAGACATCCCACCCATAAGAGCAGTGTGTGCTTCCATTCACTCTTCCCTTAATTTGAAGAATACAACATTCTGTACACGTATATGTATTGTAGTGCTCAGGCTTTTAGACTGTGATCAGTTTGTGTGACTTGTGAAATCAAAAATATGTTTTAAATTTTTTGGTCAATTATATATATATCCAAGTCCACCAAACACAAATATGGAACATACTCAAACCCTTCTTTTTAGCCCAGTAAAACTTAGTATTTGTTAAGAAAAAGAAGGAATTGTATTTTCCTAGGCTGTTTTAATTTAAAGACATTCTCTGAGATAGAGGCAAGGAGGGAAACAGTGCCATCACATCTTTCTGCAGTAGCTCCTGATGGGCTATGTCTGTCTGTGTGTATTGAAAAGTTGTGTCAGTGCAATAGGGATTACAGCAATAAGCCAAGGCTTCTGCTTATTTTGCTCTGGTGACTTTGTTCTTACTGCCTAAAGCCAGCTAAAATTCTCTGTGATATTTTGGTTTTTGTAGAATTGTTCACAAGTTGTGGGTAGCCAGTTAGGGATGTCATTCTCTCTCCTTGTCCCATGAGTTGTGGATGCTCTGGTGCTTTTCCAGGCGAAGCAGTACAGAATCAGGTGGTGTGCTGACTGCTCATGATTTAGTACAGAGCAAGGAGCTGATCAGTCTGTGAGCTGTCCAAATTAAACTGAACTAACCAGAGATCATGAGCTCTTTACTGTGTTTTGATAGCTGAAATCCTCAAAGTGGATTTTCGCTTTTATGCACCAAAGGATACTTTGGATTCACAAATGTAGAAGTATGAATAACTTCTGTTTCAGTAGGGCTCTGGTGATCTGTTGCATAGTACTTGAAGTGTGGATTTGGGGAGTTAGATGCTGAATAAAATTATTTAAAAATAATTCGATGTACATATCAGGTACCCTCCCTTTTTCTTCCCTTCTGTTCCTGCAGTGTTCTGGCTCCAGGGTTGGTATCACAACTGTATTTGCTGATCTGATGCTCAGCAACTTTGGGGGACCGCCAGGAAAAAAAGCGAGGTGGTTCTTCCTGTTGTGTTGAATATCATTGTGACTGAGATCTAGGGTACTCAGTATGTGTTCATGGAGATTTGTGGTTCCTTAGAGTGGTATACGAGCGAATCCTTTGTGTAATGAAGTTAAAGGAAATTTCTCTTCCCGTGTAATGGCAGATAAAGAGTCATGGATGGGAAAGCACTTGTTTAGTGTGTCTTAAACATCTGACCCAAGGCATCTCTACCCATGCAGTCTCTGCTGAGTGCTGGGAGGGGGCTGTCCTTATCACAGCTTTTTCTTAAAGGTTTTGTTTGTGTAGCAGAGAATATATATTTTATTTGCTTATAAACTGTAAGGTAATTGTGAGACAAGATTAAATGAAGTAAATGAAAGTAGCTTTTTCATATCCGTTTCCAGAGGCTAAAGAAAGAAAGAGATACCAGCAAGTTGTGCTGCAAGGAGTGTTTTATAATGATATCTGAAAATACAGGCCACTATTAAAAGTTCAGATAATTTAGAAGATTACAGTTATTAATAATAATTAAAATTCTGATGAGCTATGTTGGGTATCTGCAGGTCAGGCAAGGAATGGGATAATCCAAAATACTTGGCTCAATGATGAGGATCCTTGTAGGGTCTCTGTTTTCAGAGCATAATGCAGTAACGATGCGTTGCTTAGCTCATTGATGGGTATCCTAATGATGTTTTTAAAAATAGGTTAAAGTCACTTGCATTACACATTTGCTGAAGGAACTGACTATGTTGATCCTCATGGAAGGATTAAAAACGTACACTGAAAATGTGGGAGATTGGGTCATCATTGCCAAATCTCTAGGTTGATTATAGGTTGGATGAAAGGGGCAGACCTCTTCTGAGACTGACCTTCAGAAAAGGGTATGAAGAACAAAGTAGGACAACACATAAATTATTACGTACTGACTTAAAGTTGGCATGGCTGGTGGAGATAGAAGGGGATGTAACATTAGAACAAGCGTGAAACAGGGCCTCTGGGTTTTATTCCAGATTCTTACTAACTGCTGGGTAATTACTCATCTCTCTGGGTCTCCTTCTGCCCATCTGGTAACTTACCTAGCTGCCAAAACTGTTGCAAGGCTTTAACTAAAGGTGAACTGCGAAGCAAAGCAGTTGGTGCCTGCCCTTTGGTGTTCTTCTGTGATGTGTAGCCATGCCTATGATATTTTCTTCCCCCAGCTCTACAGGCTCCTTACATCAAGTACGCCAGCTATTAGAAAAGAAGGTTAGAAATATTTCACTAATTGTACTTATAAACTGCCTGTTAGTGAATGAAAGAACAACAGCCACCAAGGTTAAAATTTGGTAAAGTTGCCAGATGTTAGATTACTCAAGAGTGAGGAAAAGTTGAGAAAGGTTTTATCAATGTAAACTGCGCTGGAAGAAGAGGACTTTGATGTGCACGGTGAGAGAAAGAACTTAGACTTGTGAAGGAAAATGTTTTAGGTCTTTTAGGAGATGGCCAGAGTAGGTAACACTTCTCTTTTCTGTCTTGCCTCCCCCAAAATGTGTGAAAGATGACAGTGGCTGGGCTGTGTAGTAAATGATGTTATGAAATCCGGGAGGCTTTGGCAAGGATTCTTGAAAAAAGGAAGGGAGGAAGAGAGCTAGTTTGTGGGGAATATGAGGGGTATGATATTGTCACTTAGCAAGAGGGTAGATTCAGCAGCAGGATGGTGTGAGAGTCTCTGGGGTGCAAGGAGTGTGGACTCCTGGTGCTTGTCTGTATGCATCACCTCTTCAGAGCATTAATTATTCTGGGGTGTGTCACTGTGAGGATAGCCCCAGTTGGATTGAGAGTGCCCGATTTTGCTTTGGCTAACAATAGACTAATTATTTTGTTAAACAGCTTTGGCTCTTATAATGAAGAATATACTGACTTGCACAAGATAATTGCAGTTATGAATTAAAGATGTATTTGTTTGCTTTGTGTGTTTGTGTAAATATGCTCTTACTGCTGTTTAGAAGACCAATACAAAACTTGGATTACAAAGGTGATCAATATTTATTTAAAGCAAAAAAAAATCCTGACGAAATACAGCATTCTTTATGGTGTGCAGCCAAGCCTCATTTTCACTGCAATTTTCCCCTGGACAAAGTCATTTATAATTAATTAGGCAAAGAGTGTTTAAGGAAAAACAGATATGCAAGGATAGAGTCAGATGTGTCTGTGCACTGATGGTTGTAGTAAAGTGTAAATAGTGCCTTAGTAAATGCAAACCCTCATAGTCACAGTGAGGTTGTGTGCAGCTTATATTAAGCCAAGTAGCCTTAATGAGCTCCACTTACTGGGAGTAATGTGATATGAATTAATAGGAAGAGACTGGAAAGATGATGGGGGATGTGCTCTACAAAGCTTTGTTTTGAGAGATGTCTTCGGTGCCTTTTGCCTAGAATATACATGTTTATTTTCAGTCATGACTGACTTGCTGCTGAAGTACCTCACTGTGTTGCATTTCGATATTAGACTTCTCCAAAGCTACATGAAAACTTTTCTGTGGGTAGAGGAACATGCAGTTGTTTGTCTTTTTCCAGATTTTTCTCTTCAGCAGCAAAGCCTTGTATGTTACTCTCCAACTTCCAAACTGTTTAAACAAGATTTGTTTTCCTTTTCAGATTGTTTCAAGAAAAAATCCAGAGGATGTCCAGGAGGTAACGGTTTAAACTTGTGCAAATGTCTTCATGTGTCACACCATGCCTTTTGAAGCATCTTTGATATAATGTAGCAGTTTCTGTGTGTTTTGTCCTCCTAATTGAGCAAACAGTTTTTGCATGTTTTCATTTGTCTTCAGCTTTCATGGTTGAAAACGGTAGCTAGTGTAACATGTTGCATTTCATCCCTCAGTGATGAATCATGACTTGAAACAAAGTCTTAGGGAGTAAAGTGTCTTTTGATGACAAAACTGCTTTGATAATTTTGCAAGCTCTTTTCTCAGGGCTGGAATTGGCAAATTGATGGTTACTTAACTCCTACTGGTAAAATTAGAGATCAGTCCACAATTCAAGTCTTAGGTCTCAGCTGTAGGTACTCTTTTCCTCTTTAACCAATACTTCACTGAAAAGCCTTCACCATTACTGTCTGTTAGTGAAGAGGGAAGATGGAGGAGCATAGGAGTAGTTGAGAGATTAGATTCAACTCATATATTATGCCTGTCTCTCTGGGGCTCCTTTAGTATTTTCCAGTGATATACTTTGATAAAACTTTAAAATTGCTTACTCTTTGACTCTTCTGTAAAGGCTGTAAATAAGGGTCTGCTGTATTCTTGTGCCTCTGAAATACCTGAAAAGTCTCTCACAGGAGCCATTTATTGAGACAAAAAAGTACATCACGTGTGTGGGGTTTGGATTTATTTTTTTTTTCCTAGTTTAAGAAGCCTTTTTTCTCCTCTTGATTTTTTTTTTTTTTTCCCCTGGACTAATGACTTGACGTGGATACTATTATACTATGCACATGCAAAATCTTTCTTCAAAAGCACAACCTTACGGCTTTTCAGGCACTGTGTAACGTATGCATATGTTCAATTTCTGGTGCAGTCTCTTACTACAGTTGAGAATCTGCATAGTTAATGAAAGACAGCTCATAAATTAACTCATTGCATCTCTGTGTGGTCAGACATGAGTTACTGATTAGTGGCTTGACAGAGGCGAGAGTTGGCTAATATACCTAACACCTCTTTATCGCATCCTTCTTTGAAATCTCCAGAATCAGACAAGCTTGAGCAGTCATGCTTTGTGCATTTTTTTTAGCTCTGGAAGATTAAAATGGCCTATCAGAATCAGAGATGATCATGGATCTAGTTTTAGAACTGCATTACAGTAGTTTGTAGCTTCCTGTTCCCCTTTTCCAGGGAGACTCCTGAATTGAGCCTATCTATGAGCACATTCTGCCTTTACCTTAATCTTCATTTGTGAGGAAAACCACTTTATAGCAGCTGTTGATGAGCCCATTCATCAGAAAAATATATTGTGTTTTTTCAGCTAGAGTATTGCATGAACATGTGTTAAGTAGTTTTGACACAGTAGCAAAACCGTATCTTCTAGTCATTGCTTTGGTTATTGCTTTGAGCTGTGACTGTAGGTTAGCCATGCAGAGTTCCACACTCTCTAGACAATAAGAGGACATAAATATGTTATGAGCTTGTTGATGGCTACCCTTTTTCACCCTTCATTGTACCAAATTAATTATTTTACATGTGATGGGATGTTAGGCGTGGGTGTTTCTGTTTTAAGCAAGCATCTGATAATACTTAGTTATTAAAAGGAATATCCTAGATGGTAGTTGCCATAAGGGTGAATTGTGATCAGGAAGCCCCATACATTGGGAGCTTTTCTGTTGCACTGGCTTCTTAGGATGAAAAAAGAATTGTGTGCAGCCTTTGAAAGAAAAACAACATGCTTCTAACCTACTTCCACTGAAAATAAAGTTACCCTGGTTTTCCAGAATGCTCAGTTAGAAATTCAGTAGACAAATTATCTGTGACAGCCAGCCTGTTGCTTTGTGGTATGTCTCATGCAACCCCCTTCCCATACCCATGTAGGACCACTTAGCTGTGCCTGCCTCCTCATTCAGAAATCTCTTAATGTCACTGCTGTAATGTTAATACATATATTACATGTGTACAACCGCACATGTGTGCTGTGACCTCAGCTCTACTTGCCAGCTTTCTGTCATAGCTTTTAACTGCCCTTTGGGGTGCCCTTAACAGCACCTTTCCCACTGCAGCCAGTTACAATTCAATGTAATCCCAGCTGTTGATGTTTGGACAGGAAGGAAAATGTAAGGGCTTCCTTCTCAAAAGGATGAAGGAAATTAACATGCAGTTTTGTGTGGAAGAATTAGTAGATACAGAAAGGCCAAAGGACTTTATTTCCGTGCTTCTGGGGACTGATGGTGGCAACATGGTGTGTGAAGCAATTGCAGCTAGGGTAGTCTTGTGTGGTTTTTTTTGCTTATTCAGGGAGGAAAAAGGCTTGTTCACTGTGGAACAGATGAGTTGAATGAGTTAATAGAGATCTACTGGCTCTAGCCATGACAAGCACCTTATTGTGTTACAAGTCCAGCATATGTTTTATGATATACTTGCTGTGCTTCACTGGGCTTCAAAGTACAGTGTGTCCTTCCTCCAAATCTAATGAGTATGTTAGAATGGGAACTTTGCTAACTTAGCTGAGCCACGTGCATGCAAAGGCATGTTTTCCATGAGCTTGTGAAAGGCTTGAGGATTGACTGCTTTTTGATATGCAAGTTACTTATGGATATTTATTTTTTTCCTCTTGGATATTGGATGATCACTTGCTGCAATAAAAGTGATGCTTTATTAGTAGTCTGGAATCTCTTGCTGTTATTTTCTGGCAGTTTTTCACATGGTCTCCATGTACTGACAATACAGTAACTTGATATTTAAAGAGTTCACCATCTTAAGCAATTTTATGTTCTATATGCACACTGCTCAAGAAGTGCTAATCATCCACTTTCTAAATATTGGATTAGATAGAAGTACAGCATTGAAAAAATGAACTGTTTCTGATAGCAAAATGATTAGTTTGCCTTCTGGAGATTCCTCCATTGTGCCTTGAACTTCAGTAAGTACCAGTCATAATTTAGTTCTGAAAATGTGTGCCAATATGTGGGTCTGAATTAGGACTGCTAGTTTCAGTAGAGCTGAGTTTATAAGGTGGGTAGAGTGTTGTCATACTACTAAAGCTTTGCAAATCCAGTCTTAACAGGCCTCTTGCCTTATACCTGCATTCTACTGTAGATAAGACTTGCATCTGCTGAAACTTAGAAGGCCTCTGATCTTAGTGTTTAGAAAAAAACCCCACCAAACCAAACTCATCCAAAACTCCAACAAAACAGCAGCAAAAATGCTCTATATCTAACATTCTTCCTTAGCTCTAAATTGGGTTTCCTTGAGAAAAGTACTTTTCCAGTCATGGTTGCTCATGAGAAGGCAGCCTGTTAAGTCAATCGGAAATATTTGAAATATTTTAAATTGTGGTTAGTTGTATGAAGCTAATTGAGACATTTGACTGATGCAACAGTAGAATCAACTGCTGAATGCATTGCAGTCTCTCTCTTTTTTTTTTTCTTCCTCATGTTCTACTTTAATCACTTTACATTAGTGTTGAGGTTTATTATGATGGCTTAGTGAGTCTAACCAAAAATGAGGTCAGGATATAAAGTGTCTTTGTGAATTTTTTTTTTCATCTGATAGCAAACTTGTTAGCAGTCAAGTGTAAACTTTATTGTTTAGTTCTTTCCTTGGCGTGATTTTCCTTTTGCATTCTTATCCTTCCTTGAATGGAAAGAGTAGAAAGAATGGGATGGAAGAAGGATAAGGTAGATACTTGACTGAGAGATGACTACTTCTTTCTGGAAAGGATAGGTCAGGAAAGGCTAGTCTAACAAACCAGTGCTGTCTTTGCATTCCTGAAGGTGAAGGTTTTGTCTACATTACAAAAGGGTTATACTAATTTTTTGATCAGTGTTATTACTTAAAAACCATTTAAAATGGGGGCTTGGATTTAAATCTGATCAGCATTTTACATACACAATTTAGGAGCTGTTTTGTAGTCCTGGGTGTTTAATGTGCTGTCCTTAAGAATCCCTTACTTGTATTGATTTCTATTCCATCATTTTCTCTTTTGTTGTGTCTCTTCCCCACACCTGCAGCTGCTCCAAGCACAGCGTGCTGTTGAGTGTTGGATAGTGCAACACTCCTCTCAGCATTTTTTCCTCTTGTATTGGTTCCCTGTGTAGGTCTGGATCTGTGTGTGACTGAAGCAGTGCTGCCTTTGCCCTCTCTGTTTCCTTCTTTCAGCTTTTACTTTATATTTTTTCTATGCACTGTAGTGTTGTTAGCCAAAATGGGGATTTGGGGACAGATAATGACCATTCATTTTAATGGTTTTTACAGTTGGCAGTTCAGATGGTATATTTTTGTTAAACATATTTGCTGAAATTAGTGGTGCTTACGTGCTTAAAAAATGTATTTGTGGTGTGATGCAATGTGAACAATGAACCTCAGTAATCCTTCTTTCCTGTTTCTCTGCCTCAGATAGTCGTTTGGAAGAGATACAGTGACTTTAAGAAACTCCACAAAGATCTCTGGCAAATTCACAAAAACCTGTACAGACATACAGAGCTCTTTCCACCTTTTGCCAAAGCAATAGTATTTGGTAAGCATAATTTCTTCCTGACCTGCTGAAATTCTTTGATAGCTCAATATTTATAAATACATCTTGTTTTTCAGCTGGATGGAACTTTCTCCCGTGTACTTTTGCTACCCAACTTACTTCTAGGTGTGCTGGTATCATAGCTTGAGACTTTTATGTATCTTTTTTTGACAGGGTTAGTTATGTCCTTGCTTCCATGTTAGACATGGTAGCTCAGGTATCTATTGATGTATATGTTTTGTGTCTTTACAATATACATTCCCTGTTTTCAGGACCATGAAGTCTGTATTAGATTTGTGAACATCACTTGAACAATGAACAGTTTTTCATGTGTAAGCTGTTTGATTTCTAGTGATGAGTTATAGTAAAGTATCAAGTTGTTGTTACAGAGGAGAAGTTTTTTTACTTTAGGAGTTTGATTGCAGTTGTCAATTTTATCTGGCTAGGCTTTTGAGATCAGTTACCCATATAGAAGTTCACTATTTTGCCAGAACGAACTGCAAGAGGATTGTGACTCTGCAGGAGAAACAGCTGGCAAAAAGGAATTTAGTACTTAAAAGCCAAAGGTCTTAACTTATTCCTGATGTATATGTCATCATGAATGGGCTAGAGGTGAACTTTCAGTAGTGTGACTCTATATAGAATTCCACCTGCCACAACTTCTTTTACTGGTACTGTGTTTATAAAATAAACATTTTTAGTGCATATTCTAATCAGTACGGACTGGTACTGATTTCTTGGTGTATGTGTGTATCACACAAGATCCATTGGGATTTTAAGCAGTTTTCAAAATTTTTTTAATATGTTCAGCTTGTTTGTCATCTTTTTTTGCATGCATCTACTGCATGCTTTATGTTTCTGAGGCATTTCTAAGGTGTTGCTAACTGTCCAGAATAGGTTTGGTTCTTTTTTTGGTGTGCATCTAACCATCTGCTTTGGTCTTTTTCTCAAGCATTTTAAAGCTTGTTTTTTTTTTTTTTAAGCTGTCCAGTAATTGTCTGATATTGCTTTACATGCAGCATTTGGTTTGGTTTTGGATGAGCTTTTTATTTTCTAAAGTGCTTTTGGGGTTACCAAGGCATTTCCATGGCATTTCAGAGTTGTTTTAGTGCATTATTTTTTTTTTAGAGCATTTGGTCTGGCTTTTTTTCTGGTGGTGGTAGCTTTTGGCATGCCTCTCCCACATGCTCTCTTCCCCTCCCCCCCAAGTTTCTGATATAGATTTCAGACATTTTTTGCTGTGTTTTTTTATTCCTAAGACATGACTGTGGCACTCGTTGTGTCCAGGATTCATGTGGGGGCTTTTTGGTGTGAGTGTATCACACAATTTTCTGTGAGTTTTAAGTTCCTAGTGTGACTGGGATTTTTTTGGCATGCATCTACCAGTCTGCCACTTAATTTTCGAGTATTTCCAAGGCATTGCTGACAGTCCAGAATGTGTTTGGTGCTGCATTTATGATGTGCTCTTCTCTGCTGTGGTTTTTGGCAGGTTTTTCAGTTTTCAAGGCGATGTTGGCATTTCCATGGCACTTAGTTTCAGTGTGTATGGTGTTTTTTAAGCACCCAGTCTGTGGTGGTTGTGGTGTTTGTGTTTTGGTTTTAGGGTTTTATTGGCATAGTTTTCAGCATCCAGCATGTTTGGTGTTTTTTGGCAAACATCTACCATGTTCTCTCTTCTTAGGCAAAGTTTTTGGTGTGAATTCTATGCTCTTTTTGGCAAGGTTTTTGGTTCCTAACAGATTGCTGCAGCATTTTAATGTGTTCTTTTTTTTTTTTTTGGTGGGGTGTTGTGGGTTTTTTTTTGGCATCCAGGATTTCTTAGGTAAAGCTTTTTTTTATGTATATGCTGCAAGTTTTAAAGCATTTTTCAGCATTTTTTAGCAAGTCCATCATGTTTGGTGCTTTTGGCATGGATCCTATGGTGTGCTTTGTGAGAATTCCTGAAACATTTCTAACTGTATGGAATGGGTTTGGTGATGCTTTTTAGCTTGTTATTTTTTGTTGAGCTTTTTAAAGTGTCCAACTTGAGTTTAGATTTTTTTTGCATGCATTTACCAGCTGGAATTATTGTACATGTTAATAGGTTTCAAGAACTCAATGTGTTTGGTGTGTTATAGGCACAAATCGGTCATATGGTCTTTTTGGAGTGTTATTTTTTTAAGGCTTTTTGGCTTTTAAGACATTTTTGTTGGACTTTTTGGTTTGTGAGGTGGTCTTGGCGTTACTAAGGCATTTCCAAGTTGGGTTTGTGGTTTTTTTTCTTTTTTTTTTAAAGCATCCTGCTTGTGTTATGTTTTTTTATATGAACTCTTTGTGTGGTGTTTAATGTCCAGCATGGTTGGTGTTTTTTTGGCATGTGCTCTCTTTTTTGGCAAGGTTTCCAGGGCATATTTTGAGCAATTTTAGGTGTGGTTTTGATTCCTAGGGCATGGCTATGAGACTATTTCTGTCCAGGATTTCTTTGGTGGTTTTTTTTGGTGTACATATATGATAGGATTTTTCAGTGTGTTTTAAGAGTTATTCAGTGAGTTTTTTTGTATGTCCAGTATATTTGGTGGATTTTTTAGCATGCTTTTGCCATGTGCAATTATTGAGCATTTTAATGGGGTTTTAATCTCTGAACATGTGTTTGGCATTTTTTTTGGCATGAAGCTGCCACATGCTCTTATTTTTGGTTTTTAATGTGGTCTTTGGCAGACTGTTCAGTTTCTAAGGTGTTTTTGGACAGGCTTTTCAGTGTCTAAGGCATTTTGGGTTTATTGAAGCCTTTCCATGGTGTTTACAAATTGATTTAGTGTGGTGCTTGTTTAATTTTTTGGTTTTGGTCTTTTTTAAATTTATGTTCAGCCTGTATTTGTGGCATTTCTGTGCACCTCGTCTGGTATTTAGTGTCCAGCCTGTTTGGCATTTTTTTGAATGCATCTTCCATGTGCTCTGGGTTTTGCATATTTTTTTGGTGTGGGTTTTGGTTCCTACAGCATTGTCACGGCATGTTTGGCTTTACTGTAATGGTGTGTCAGTGTCCAGCATGTTTGGTGTCTTTTGGCATGAGTTTCTCATTTGCTCTTATTTTTTTTTTGCCAAGGTTTTTGCACCGTTTCTTTGGATTGTTTTTGTTTCTCAGGCATTACTGCAGTGTTGGTTTCCATTGCCATGCTGTTTCTAATATGTTTTGGTGGGTTTTTTAAACACACAGCACACTCAGCATGGGTTTGGCTTTTTTTCCATCCTGCTACCACATGGGTTTTTTGTGTGTTCCATATTGCTTTAGCATTTTTAGTGTTCAGCATGTTTGGCTTTTTTTGGCATGCATCTACTGCATACTTTTGTCTATGTGCACATTTGCCATGTGTTTTACATGTTTTTTTCTTTATTGTCATGCATGTTTTTGCATGTTTTGGATGTGTTGTGCATGTTTTGGCAACCAGACATCATTTGGTATGTTTTAGCATCTATCTAGTGCTGATTTTTGCAGGGTTTTTTGTGTGTAGCATTTTTAGCAGTGTTGGGCATGTGTCTAGAGCATTTTTTCCCATGTTTTCTGTGTCTCACATTGCTATATTTTAGCATCTAGCCAGTGTTTCATGTTTTTGGCATGCTTCTGTTGCATGTTTTTGCATATTTTTCCCTTTGTAATGATTTTAGCATGTTTTATCATCTTGTATATTTTTGGCATGAATCTATTACATGCTTAGCATGGTAGAACGTGCAGAAAAGCTTTTGTGCATCCTAGCATTTTTTCATGGGTTTTCTGTATTTTTACTTATTTTTTTTTCCTGTGTGATAATTTCTGTAAATACTTTGCTTTTTGGATGCAGTATGCTCTTTGGTGGGGTGTTGTTTTTTTCATGGTTTTGGTGGTTTGGTTTTGTTTGGTTGTTTGGGGTTTTTTTGGGTGTTTTTTTCTTGGCCAGTTACTGTTACTTTGGGATAGTCAAGCCTGTCAGTATGGACAGTGCCAAAATCGAGATGGTTTAGTCAGTCCTTTTCCCAGCCCTTTGTGTGGCAGCACTGTAAAACTGCCCAGGTCAGGGTTTTGTAGCCACGTTTGCAGGCCCTTCTTTGCCTTGAGTGATGGCCAAACTGTATGAAACTCCCCTCAGGCTGGAAAAGACGAATTTTCCTTTTAATGTTTCAGGACCAAATACTGACACAGGCTTGTGGTTTTTGCTACTTGGTGTTCGGTATTTATGACTGCTGCATGCAGGCATGGCACTGAGGTGCTTTAAAGACTATGCTAACAACAGAACAACTCTTGAGCAAGGTGAAGTTAGTTGAAAACCCAAGTCCAATCTGCCCCTGCAGCTCTGGGGGAGCCTCTGACTTAACTCCTTGTTGCATGGACCAGCTAAGTGAGGGGCAAGGAAGCTGAATTCTGATGCAGGTTTAGTGGTTCTCTGTGCAGAGCTGTGTAAAATTCCTGATGTAAATTGTCTTTCACATCAGCTACGTTGTACCCAGCTTTTATGCAATTTGTTTTTTGCTTATGTATGAAGTTGGAAGGGGGGTAAATTTTGCCCCTGTGTCAGAATGCGAGTGGTGATGGTTAAATAAAAGCTGTAGTATTAGTTTCATTCTGAGAATATTTTGTATTGGATTTACAGAGTAGAGTTGTCGCTGGACAAATAATTTACAAAGCTAATATTTTTAGAGCATAATTTAATTTCAGGTAGAGGATACGATAGCTATTCATAAGGGAGGAAAGAGAGGGGTAAAAAGAAAAGAAAGGGTGGAAGAGAGTAAGGACTTGTAATATCTTAAATAATTTTAAATTGCCATAAATGCAAATTAGCTGTTTTTACACTAGCTCTGAAAGCAAGGGAAGAATTGAGTATAATCCCTTCTGAAAAACATCCTTCTTCAATTGTATTTAGTGAACAAAAGTGACTGCAATGTACATTGTAGGAGAAGGGAATCCACAGAAATATTCAATGCAGTTATTTATAGAAAAAGCCCTTTGAAGTTAAAACTAAACAAAAATGAACCCCACTACATTTAAATGAAACTGAGCCACAGAAGAATACAGGAAAGTGGAGGTAATGTAAATGTGAATTTTAAATGATTGATGCATAGCTGAAAGGTACGGAACTATCTGATTCTTCAATTTAAGAATTATTTTTCAATTTACAGCATAAAATTATACTTCTACATGCAGTAACTCCCATGTGATTTATTTTTATTTAAAGCATTTAGCTTCAGAAAAGTCCTGGTAATTTTTTTTGTACTAGAGGAAAAATATAATCTTAGTAGATTTTGAGGTTTTGACAAACTTGTTTTCAGTCTCGTTCAGTTAGTGATGGACCACAAAGTCCATCTCTATTAAGAACTTTTGTTTCCAAGCTGCTTTAATGAAGCATTTTTGCAGCGTTTCTTCCCTGTGGTGATACTACATTTGTTGCAGCTTTTAAACTACTTACTAATTAGAATTGCCAGTAGTTGCTGGCAGCTTGTTTGGGTTTTTGGGTTGGTTTTTTTTTTGCTTATGTGTACTTAATATATGTACATATTGTTTTGCGGAGAG
Organism: Acanthisitta chloris; assembly: GCF_000695815.1. Taxonomy (NCBI): domain Eukaryota; kingdom Metazoa; phylum Chordata; class Aves; order Passeriformes; family Acanthisittidae; genus Acanthisitta; species Acanthisitta chloris. The sequence goes on along the minus strand of NW_008673575.1, from coordinate 31,072 downwards.
TACACTTTACAAAATGAGCATGGGTGGTTCTGACTTACTTGGAGTAGACATGTTAAACCTGAGCAGCATCTCCAGTTCAGTTTTCAGAGTTTCAGGAGATGGTGTGGAGAACTGAGATGTGTTTATAAACTAGTGTGTCTTGCTGTGCTTCCCTATTTCATGCAACTAGACTTGCAAGATCTACAGAGCTGAAGTGTGTTTTACACCACAGCTTTTGATAATTATAATGTACAAGTGTGTGTGTGTTTTTATGCAGTTGTAGTAGAGCTGCTTGCAGCAAAGCATGAGACTTGTTATGGGTGGGAAAAAGAAGTCATCTCACTTTTTCTGTAATTCATTTGAACCTTTTCCACCCATCTTACAGAAAAAACCCACAGTGAACTTGATCATGGGAATCTAAAATGTTCTAAAAATCCAGTTGTTAAATCGTTTCCAAATGGCTCTAATGCTATTATGATACCTGTTTCTGGGACATGATTACTGTCCTGCCCTAATATACATCAACATAATTTTTTCCATAAGTTCAAACTACTTTTTGTTGGATACTATGTACTCCTGTATTTTGACTGTATATTGCATTTTACCAAAATACTGGTCTACTCAGCATGTCTCATATCTAACAACTGCAGGAATGTACTCTAGTATAAAAAATACTACACCCCTCTTTCCCAACAAAAAAGAAACCCAAAAAACCCAGATACTGATAACTTGCTGGCAATGAGTCAGAAAGATGATTCACATTATAAAGCCCAGATAAAGATACTTTTTGTATATGAAAATACCAAATGAAGTAGCATATTTAAGAACTGAGTGTCAGGTACGGTAGGAAGTCTTGTGAGAAACTAAAGAAAACATGGACACAAACCTTGCTAGGTGTTTTGTTAAGTTCTGCTCCACAAAATTGTGAATTCACTTTACAGGAATTTACATTTGGTTTCCACATATGTGAGAAATTCTGAATGGATCATCACTGGAGGAACAGCAGAACTGTGCTAATGCATGTGTTATGTGCTAAGTTTGTAGTTGACACTTCTTAAAAACCCAAAATAGACATGATCCCTGTAATGAAGTTTACATGTGTCCGAGATGTAAGGAATAGTGGAAACAACATTGATTTAGATGCAGGATAACCTCCTGATGGAAGTGTTTGAAGAGTCAGCTGGCTTTGCAAGGACCTGTAAGCATCTCTTTGAGAAAGGTGGTAATGAAAGTGTTGAGCAATACAAGATTGCTTCGAAGTATGAAAAGGAAAGAGGGGGCAAGAGTTAGGTAGGATTGCCTGGGAATTAAAACTGCCAGGTAGTCTGTGAACAAACCAGTCCTGAGTTATGTTCTTTCTTCCCTCAAAGTCCTTTAGTTCTGTAAGTTGTCCTGATATTGTATCATGATGCTAATAAGCTGGAAAATGTGACAGTGACTAATGCTTCAATGGCTTTGTTTAGACATGTATTTTTTATTTAATTTTTTTAGCTCAGCTTCCTAAGAAACTAAGGCTTATGTAATTTCGCTGTCAGAATTGAACCTCTTGCTCATGTGGCAAACAGCAGCTAAATTTGAGAGTGAAAGCGGTTGCAAATGTAGTTATATTTCTGCAGAGTCTGTGAAATGGCAGCTGAATAAGAACAGAGTGTGTGATTTGGTGCTACTAAGTGCCAGGCAGGCTCAGGTCATATCCATGAGGTTTGTAGCTGCCTGGCAATAGGTGAGAGCATGCTGGTCAGCCTGGGAGTGCTGGTCCTGGTGTGTCCTGTCTGGAGCCCAGTGGAAGTACTGAGAAGATGTGGATAAAGAAAATTAGTTTGTATTGGGTTTGATGATGAAGTGGACCAGGGAGTGATTCTTAGGAAACAAGGGAAAATATCTTGCAAAATTACTTTACTGCAGAAGTTAGCCGTTTCTGGCATTGTTAGGTATTTACTTCTTCACAATTGATTTTCTGTTGCATTCTAACAGTTCTTGTGTTATTTTGTAGATTCATTTAACTGGCCCTTGCTGCTGTGCTTTGCTGAGGGAAGGGTTTTTTTCATGATGTCCTGTTTTGGATGGAATGAACCAAGAGCCCTAATGCACTCCCAGTGTTGCTCTGAAGACATAGGAAGTTTGATGAGCAGTTTAATAGAGCCTAATTTCAGTGTTGCCACTCAACGTGGTAGCACTGCTTTTACCTTCTTTCTGCTTGCTTGTTGCTCACTCTTTTGTGCAGCTGCTCATGTTTGCACAGCTGAAACGGCAGGGTGAGCAAGGCACGGAACCAATCCAGCTGAAAATTAGCTTTTCTTTTCTTTCATGGAAAAAAATAAGCCCCCAAAGCTTTGTTTGTGATCTTGTGAGTATGTGTGTGTCTTTTTAGTTTTATTTTCTTTTTTTCTGGTGCCGCATGGGCAGGAGCTATTTACTTGAAGAATTTCTGGAAAGAATCCTGCTTTGATACTTTCTTCTGGGATTATTTTTTGCTTGCTCTGAGTATAAATGAATTTTGCTTTTGTATTCCATGTTTCTTTTGTCCCCTTCAAAGGTTAATGCCACAGAGCTGTCACAGGTGGTTCTTATTTTTCTGATCATGCTGTTATAGCAATACTGTTTCTTGAACTTGTCTTCCCAGTCCTTTTTTTCCCTGTGCATAGCTGTTGCAATATCTGTTCTATTCTCCTCCAATTATTACTGTTAACCTCTGCCCTTTTTCTTTTGTAAACTTCTAACTATTTCAACAACAAAGTGATGTTGATATAAAAAGCTAAAATAAGTTGTGTGCGATTGTGAAGGATGTGAATTTAAGGTAGCAATCCAAGGGTTTTCTCCTGAGGAGCAAAACTCTTCAGGTGAACTGTGGGATTGTTTTTAAAGTTTGTTTTTTTTTCTAATTGGAATGTTTTGGGTGCTGGGTAGGGAAAAAGCAAGGATCATACATTGTAGTAAATGAGCTGCTTCCCAGCTCTCCTTACCTCTTGAATCCAGAAGGAGATGAGACCCTGTCTGCATGGAGCTACTTCAGAGGAAAGCTTCAGTGCCTGGTAGCAGGGCTTCACCATCTCCCCTACACTTTGTCTCCTCCATAAATGGCACCTTGGAATTGATGATCTGTTTGGGGGCTTTTAGCAACACTTTGTTTACTATCCGCTCATGTTGTGTTGTTCTTGAGAATATGTGAAGATTGCTCAGCTCCTTACAGGATTTGGGCAGTAATCAAGGCTGACACTGACTGGCATATTGTCAAATCGTGCATGTATCATTTATTGTTAGATAACACTGGACATCCGTTAGTGTCTCTTGGCTAATCAAGAATGTTGCCTCACATATTCTTACGCTGAGAGGGCGAAGGATTCTTGTCGTAGCTGCCAGCTTTCATCATCCGAGCGCATCGCAGAAGACGCGACTCTAGGGACAATTGAGAATAGGAAGTTTGAAGATTTGCTATGTTCTCCTGAAGCATTGGAGTGATTTTCGTAGACTCAGGGCATTGTCTCCAGAAGGTTGCTTTTGTCTTGGTTTTTTTCTTTTCGTTGAAGCTATGACTGCAAAATAAATGTGTAGCTCTTTCTAAAACTGTCAATCTATGTGTCTTCCAGGGCGATTTGATGAAACTGTAATTGAAGAAAGAAGGCAATGTGCTGAAGATCTCTTGCAGTTTTCTGCCAATATCCCTGCTCTCTATAACAGCAGACAGCTTGAAGAGTTTTTTAAGGTTGGTTAGTACTTGCAGAAGTATTTGCTTCTTACCGATGTGAATGTGCTGATTCTGATTTATTTTATGAACTGCAGAGTGACAGTGAGCTGATCTGACATGCTTTGTGGAGGCACTGGGAGTTTTCTGTTCACTCTAGAAATGTGGCTTTTAAAAAAAACCCATGCCACACCTCTACAAGGTGGAAAGTTTTACAGAAACTTCAGGTGAAGGGGTTTGAATTTTTTTTAATTGAATGGTGAGCAGAACTTGTGATGATAAATCCAGGTGTTCAGTGGGGTTGTAATAAAAGTATTGTCACTGTTTCTATATTTTAAGTAGGTGTTTTTAGCTTCGAACCAAAGAAGTGAAGGCTGTTTAGACTGTTTTCTTGTTATCTCTGATGGACTCAGGTCCATGACAACAAATTGGGCATATAACTGGTCCAATGTGCTGCTTGTACAGTGCTGTGAGAACCACTCTGCATAGCATATCTTAGGACAATACATTGATGCAGACTTCCTCTTTGTTACAGCTGAAACTTTTCAATAGTTCCTTCAAACCTCTTTATTTTCAGTAGCTTAGTTTAACTTTCTATGAACTCAAAAGCATAAATTTACATGTAACCATGATGATAACTCTCTAGAATTAGGGAAATGCTCATCTGGCTGAGATGGGACTTCAGTGTATTACTGTGTTAAGTATATTTTAAATGATACATGTACCAAAGCAAAATTACATCAAAGTGTAAAATTCTTCACTTGTTTTCATGATGAAGTTATTGTAATGTGCTTTAAAATACTTAAAATAATTTTCTTTAAGCTTTGGTGGCAACAATGAGTAGAAGAATGAGTTAGACTATTTTACCTTTCAGTTTATTTGCATTTTTTCAGTTCTTTGGAAATACTTCTGTCTTTTTTGTTACTTTTTCAGAGCTCAATTCCCCTCCTTTGCATAATAAAAATATCAATTTTAGCCTCTCAATGGACCTTTTCTGGCTTTACAAGGAAATGAATAAAACTAGAAAAACATTATTTTTTTTTAGGAGCAACTGTGCCTATAAGGGGATTTATGCAGTGAAGTAATTTAGGCTCATTTGTTAGCTAATGTGATGTCATGTGTTCCTGTAAGAGCACCTTAGGTTTTGGTCAAACACCAGCACAGCCCATGTCCTTTAACTCTGCTCATGGGTGTGTTTGTTCCTTTTCAGATTTTTGTTCAAATAGCTGTGTAGAGAGAAACTTGGACAATGAATTCTTAGAAACAACTGAAGGGAATGCTTTGTCTGTCTGTGTACTATAAACTCTGGAAGAATAAGCTGGCTAGTGTGAAAATGTGCTGAGCTAATTCAAGGCAGATCAGCAGTGCCTATTTGTAACACTGCCTTGAAAATGGTGCAGTTTCTGTTAGTTGCATGGACAGTGTACACCAGAGATGTGAAACAGAGATTTAAACAAAATAAATTATGTGGTTTCTAGTGCAGTTAAATAAATGTTTCTGTTGTTACTTCAGTTATCTTTGATTCTTTTCAGGCTTGGGAGGGAATAGTGTCCTCCTTGAGTCTTTGTCCAGTCGTCACTACCTTTGAACTCAAGATAGTGATCATGGGTGGGATATTAGTCCAGTGGACAAGCTCTCCTATGTGAGGGACCTGGTGAGCTTGGGAGCACCACTGAAGGTCTGCCATAAGAGAGCAGGAGTATTGTTGTTCTCTCCCTGTTTAATCTGGGTGTGCAGGTAAACCTGCTGCAGTCTGTATGGTTCAGAACTCTGAAGTTGCAGTGGGCTACCTGTTTAGGTATCTAGACAATCTGTGGGAACCAAACATGGCCTAACCAAAAGCCCTTGTTTAATTTTTCAGGCTTACATAGTTTAATTGAATGCATTAACTCTAAAGTAATGGAGCATTCACTGGTTAGGAAAGTTACTTTTGGCTATTACTTCTATGTAATGAGAATTACCAAAGCACAGCAACTAAATAATCCCTTTCCCTCTTTCCTTTCAGGGTGGAGAGGTCCATGATGGCTCTGAACTGATTGGTCCTGTTGAACCTCTGTCTGACTCTCTGACTGACAACCTGTCTGACTGCAGCTCTGAAGGTTTGCTTTCTTTTCTCATGTAGCTTCGTAGCATGATCTCTTTTAAAGCATCTCATAAATGGCAAGTTCCATGTTTGTTTGTGGAGCGTTGGCATCCAGTTTCTGTTTGCTTGGTATGGCAGCAGTGTCAGAGCTGGGATTAACAGAAGAAAAGTTGGGCTCAGCGGAGCTCTGTCTGCAGTTCTGGAAGTTTGCTTCTAAAGATGTACCTGCTGGCTTGGCTACCATGTGTAGAGTAATTTTAGTGGCACTTCACTTGCACTAAATAATAGTATAGCTGTAAGGAAGGGTCAGTCAGCCCAAATAAATACTGTACTGGGGCTTCTTGCCTACCTCTGGAGACTGAGCTAGCTTAAGCACCACTGTGTACCATGCAATCTTTTAGATATTTATGTATTTCTGAGTTATGCTTGGACCTCGTGATTTCTAAGAAATTCTTTCCCAACCTTGCAAGTCTTCATTTGGAACTGTTGTGCACTCATATATAAATACACATTATTATACAAACAGTTATTAAGCTTATTTTGGAGGGGATTTTTTCTTAACTACTAAATTTGCTCTGGTCTTTCTGGCATTGAACTTGCTTGGGTAAAACTCTGCTTGAAGAACAGAAACTGCTTGTGTTTTCTAAATGTGGTTGGTTTTTTTTTTCCTTGGTGTTTCCACTGGTATCTCTTTATGTCAATAATTGTGCTTTGTTGTACAATATATTCTTTATGGGATGTGAGCTTTGCATTTTATTTTGTAGTATTTTCTATGATGCTGATGAGCTAATGTCCTCACAATATTTTGTTCTGTGAAGGGAAAGGCATAGAGCTAACTAGTTTTAAAGGGGCCTAATTTCTGTGAAATTTAATATTCTGGGTTCTGACAATGCACTCACTTTACACTGTGCCTTATGAAAGGAAAAGTGCTTCTAAAAGTGCTTAATGTGAACATTTCTATTCTTTATTCACAAGGGCCTCATTTTTAGAAGAAGAAAACCACTTCCTTTATGTGAGATAAAATATTGAAAAGAAAAAAATGCTGTAAAGTAGAAAAATTCTTTGATACTCTTTTTCTGAATCAGCTGGAGTGCTTTTATGGGATACTTGCAATAACCATGAGCACAGGATTTCGAGATGCTGAATGTGACTTTTGTGGAGTTGGATTTTCTAAAAACCTGTGTGTCTTCCAGCTCATATGTTCTTACGTTTGAAGTGAGGTTTTGGTGCGGAGGAGACAAGGGACGGAGGAAACATCTGTCTTTAAGGCCTCTAGATGGCAGTGGCACTACTTGGCCTTGAGTCCTCTCCCTGCCTCTCCTCAGGGACTCCTGCCTGCATCTGATTTTTCCCAGTCTGGTTATGGTAGTTAACTGTGACTGTCTCTGTGTTAGTTTCTGTGAGCATTTCAAGGGCCTCCACGTGGACACTGCTCCTTCAAGCTGTTGTACTGAGAAGTATCAAACCCATTCATTAACAGGTGCTTCTGTTTGCTTATAAGGGTGTGTTCTGTTTTTTCACGTTTATCTGTTGTTTTCAGGCAAAGTTCATTTTGCAGAAGGTGTGCACGTTAATGGTAGAGGCTGCAGATTGATGGCAGTGCAAATGTTTTTGTACCAAGACAAGCAACGATTATCTTGCTTATAAAAGTGGTTTGGCAGTTCATGCTTTCATAGGAATCTGCTTTTCAAGAGGCTAGGTTTCCCAGGCTTTCCAACAGTTTTTGGAGATTGTGCTTAGTCCTCAGATACCTGGTGAAATTGCACAAGGCAGAGACAAGTACAGAAATTTATGTTCAATTTCAGCATCATTACACTCATCTAGTATTACTGACAAGCAGTCACTTTGTCTTCCTTGCTGGGTGCACAGGGTGATGTTCAAATGTCCAACTTCCTATCCATAAATCTTTCTATACCAATTACTAGAGTCTTTAGAGAACTTCATCAGGGAGTTCTTTTTTTTTTCTTTTTATATTCTCTTTTCTCCCCTCCTTCTATTTTACCATGTACACATCTTCCCAGGAATAAGCCTGTGCTCTTCAGACCCCTCCTACCTCATGAACTGGCTGGATGCTCTGTGGCTGTGGTTGCATGGTGCCAAATCTAGGCTCTAAACATGACCTTAAGATTGTTAGCTCAGGCTCTGTGCCATGCTAGCTGTGTTCATAAGCTTCTGATCAAGTTGGCTGCAAAAGAAGAGCAAATGTGCTTGGACTGTAGGGAGGGAAACTTGAGTCTGTCTTAAATCTGCTGTGTGGATGGGCTCTAATTCATCTAATCTGGATGACCAGAACACCTTTCCCACAACCCCCCAGCTTTTCCATTCATGCTCTCTAACTATACCTTTGGTCCATCAATCAACTCTGCTTCCACCACTTGATACCTCTAAATGTAATTTAATAAACACTCAGTCCTCCACACCCAAATTTGATATTGCTGTCCCTAAATTAGGCAGGAGAATGACTAATTAATCCTCTGTCTTCCTCCAGCTGTTCTGTTGTGAGTTTGCCTTCTTTCTTGCAGGATTTGGGGCTACACAGGCAGTTTTCTTTGCTGCATGGACACTTTGTTCTATGTCCCTCCCTTGAGAAGATCGAGGCATTGTCTTCTGTGCACCCTGTCCCTTCCTCTCAAATAGTCTTGTGTCACTAAGTATCACTGTCCCTTGCTTTTCAAAGACTGGCTGGTAATTTGTTCTTCTTTGTGTCTTTTTCCTCTCACTCATGCTAAAGGAAAAAGCAGTATTTCTGTGGTGCCTTCTTACTCCTTTTCCAAAATTTGTAAACTCTCTATAACTCTACAGTTGAAAAACGTAAAAGAAAGTTTGAGTTAGTTGCCTTTGAGTCACCTTCTTGCTACTGCCACATACTTTTTGAAGATGAGTCGCAAAACTCTACCTGGTAATGTGGATAAACTCTTGACTCTGATGCAGGAGAAAACAGACACCAGGTTTTACCTCAGAATTTACTCTCTCTGTGTGTACAAACAGCTAAATGTCTTGACCTCGTTGCCTATTTCATTGCCTCAGTGGGTACATGTGCCAAGGTGATAAAACAAACTGCTACTTGATATCCAGGTGGCACTGCCAAATTCATGGCTAGCTCCATATGTCTCATGCAGGGTACTATTCTGGAATGACATTTTTGAGACTGAAAGCTGGTTATTTTTTTTCTTGGTGTATAGGTTCTAGCCTTGAAGTCTTTTCTGTTTTAAGCCTCTTCAGCTGTAAATCAGCAGAGCAGTGAGAGATAGGGATTATAGTCCTGCTGCTATTGAAATTAGGTGAGTTGGAGTATGAGGTTTGAACTAGCCCTCCCCATGCAAGCACCCATGTTTTGGTTTTAAATCTTGGAAGCACTGAGAAATAGCAAATCTAATACCGCTGTCAGAGTTGTAATGGTGTGTTACCAAATAGCCAGTCAAAGAGCAGTTTGATATTATGTATTTCTACCTGTAGGAGGGTCATGCTCTTTTCATTTTGATGGCAAGTGAACATGTAATCTGTTACACAAAAGGACGTCAGAAACATTTTTGTCATTCTTGTCCCTTTCAGTTCGAAAGGATTTAACTGGGCTTGATGATGTGACGCTTACGAGCCAATCGGAATGTGGAGGTGAGATCTAGAAGTTGTTTCTGTTGCATTTGTGGATTTTAAATCATTGGAAAGTCATAATTGAGTGAATGCTTTTTGTGGACGCCAACCCTTATGGAATGAAATGGTGTATGTGTAAAATATCTTTGTTGCCATTTATTTCCAAATAACCTTGCAGAGTTTCTGTGGTTTAGTTACTGAAGGTCAGCTTGCATTAAGAATATACTGGCTTATGGCAAATGTAAAATGAAATGTGTTGGCTCAAATCTGAGTGCAAGCAGTGTAAAATAATTCATTTTACTGCATGTTAGCGATACAAGAAGGCTATACATGCTAGGTGTGAGTTGAGTGCTGCATGATACATAAGCTGACTACGTTAATTCAAACTCCTGATTTACTGCTTTTGCAGTGCTTTACCTTTCTGATCTAAAACAGTATGTTGGGATTTCTTGCAACAGTAATTTGGCTCTTGCTGATTGACTTTTTTAATAGCACTCAAACAGGAAGGGTTAGTTTTGTAATTTCGTGGAGCCCAGTGGTGAGCTGGCTTTGAAAGTTTAAGTTGGGTGTTTGATGTTGGTCTCTTTATTCCCAGTATTCAAAGAAAGACCAGTTGCTCTGCAGAGTTTGTAGTTAATTTTAGAAAACATATTTCTATAGGTACTAAAAAAATGTTAAGACAGCTTTACATGCAACGAGTTTCTGTACAGAGTCTCAGGAAGTGAAAAGCTAGCTAAATCTTTGGATGAGATAAAGAATTTTAAAGGCTCCTAAGCTATATGAGAAATCTAGGGTAACAGGTGTCTTTCTCACTTTCAGGCCTCTCCAGTGACAGTGACTTGATATCTCTGACAGTTGATGTAGATTCTCTTGCTGAGTTAGATGATGGAATGGCATCCAACCAAAGTTCTCCCAGTAGAGCTGTTGGCCTTTGCATTGCTTCTGAACCCCCAGTACAAAGCACTCTGGCACCTGAGCAGGAGTGGAGCAAACCCGAAGGAGAGAGGGAAAGTCATGGTTTGTTTACTGGAAGCTTAAAACCCAAGCCAGGCAAACAAGATTACTTGGAGAAAGCAGGCGAGTTAATAAAACTGGCCTTGAAGAAGGAGGAGGAAGAAGATTATGAAACTGCCTTAAGCTTTTATAGAAAGGGGGTTGATCTGCTTCTGGAAGGTGTTCAAGGTATGGATCTTCCCATTATGTTTGTCTTATCTGTGGTTATGTGTATTTGTTTATGGCATTTCCTTAGTTAACATCAGCTTACTGTGTTGCAAAGAGGTGATATGAATTGGAGAATGATGTGTGCGTGGCTCTCGTGTACTTGATAGCTGTGTGCATGTGAGAGAGAGAAGTCTTTCTAAGACTGAATGATAATTTAGAGTCTTGTCTTCCAAGTGCCAAATATCTCCTCTTTTAAAATTGCAGCACAACCTTTGACTTGCAGGTAAGTAGCAAAGTGCTCCACTTTTGCCTCTTTCCTTTTTATTACCTAGACATTAATTAATATGTGGCACTTACAGCACTGTTGAAACATTATTTAATTTACATGGTTAAGTGAGGATTAATTATCCCCATTTTACGCATGGGGAGAGACAGACTCAGGTTAACTTCCCAATCACAACGGGATTGGAACTACTCTTGGCTCACAGCCTCTTGCTTCTTCCACTGAACTATTCTCCTTTCCTAGTGTACTGGTTTGGGCTGGGGTAGAACTAACTTTATTCACGGTGGCTAGTACAGGGCTGTGTTGTGGATTTGTGCTGAACACAGGGTTGATAATGCAGAGATGTTTTTGTTGCTGAGAGCTCACACAGAGCCAAGGCTTTTGCTGCTTTCTGTGCTGCCACACTGGCAAGGAAATGGGGGCTGCGTGGGAGATTGGGAGGAGACACAGCTGGGACAGGTGACCCAAACTGACCAAAGGGATATTCCATACTATATGATATCATGCTCAGTATATAAGGTGTGAGAAAGAAGAAGGAAGGGAGGGACATTTGGAGTGATGGTGTTTGTCTTCCCAAGGAACCGTTACATGTGATGGTCCCTGCTCTCCTGGAGATGCTGAACACCTCCTGTCTTCGGGAAGCAGTGAATTAATTCCTTGTTTTGCTTTGCTTGCGTATGTGGCTTTGGCTTTCTCTATTAAATTGTCATTGTCTCAACCCGTGAGCTTTTCTATCTTTTACCCTTCTGATTCTCTCCCTCATCCTGCTGGTGGGGGAGTGAGTGAGTGGCTGCATGGGGCTTGGTTGCTGACTGGGGTTAAATCACAACACCTAGTGAAAGGGTACATGCAGACTTACATGCCTGCACTTCTAGAGGAGAACAGGATCTTCTTTTTATGTGAACACTTCGGTATGCTGATATATGTCTGCAAAAGCTGTTGTTAACAGACCAGATACAACTACATGCACATTTCTGTGGAGTCTCCTTGCAACTTGTCAATAAGGGAGCAATTTTTTCCCTTTCTTCTCTATTTCTTGAGAATCTGGAGTGATAACCTCATATATTTGCATTTTGTCCAACAATGGCTTAAAACTATAAAGCACAGGAAAAGATTTGTTCTTTCCTGGAGTGGACTCAAGGTCTGTGTATTGTGCTTCTGTCCCACACAGATGAAATGAGTAAGATTAGAATTGTGGCTTTGTTTGGCAGTACACAGCACAAGATGCATTATGCTGCTCCAGATCTGAACTTAAATGTTAATGTACCAAGGCACGCACAAGCAGAAGCCTTTGCTGCATCTCTGTG
>NW_008673575.1:13261-18972 GCF_000695815.1 Acanthisitta chloris | reverse complement strand
GCTGAACAGTTTTAGGAATGGACATCACCTGCTGAGCTGATGTAATGAGGCCTGGCAAAAAAATAATGGTTAGGTTACTGATGAGAACTAGAGGTGTGGGCCAAGATATGTGCACAGCCTTTGCTTAAAGTGTCTTACACTTTTTGGCAAAAATAAATCCACCTCTTTCTTTTCAGGTCTGAGTGATGTCAGTAGGGTTGCTGCTTTTGCTGCTTGTTGTGGCTTTTCAATAGCATCCTATCTTTCCTTGCTCGTGTTGTCAAAATGCTTTTCATTCTTGATGTTGAATGTGCTGTCAGTCCTTCTGTTGGAGAGCCCAGCTGTTCTTTCTTTGCTAATGCACTTTTTCATAGGCCTGTGTGCCATTCAGTTTTGGTCTTCTGAATGATATCCTGTTTTGTCGTAACCACTTCTGTCTTTGCAAGGCTGCCGTGAACTGACAGTTCAAATTCCAGCTTCAAAAGCTTTCTTTATTAAACAGTTTCAAACTGTTAGGGCATGAACACTAGTCAGGCTATCCTAAATGAGTTTTTCTGTGTTAACTATTGTGTATACTTAAGTTGTGACACTGGTTAAACACATTGGCTTTGAATCCATGGTAATCCTTATGGTATTGTGTCGAAGTTGTGAAAAACTTTTCTTGCATGTGTTGTAGATGACTTGCTCAACTGATGCATACTGACTTGTTAAACCAGAGTGGGTTGAGTTTCTTGCTTACATTAGCCAGCATTTCCTCCAACGACTTTTCCTTCTTTGGCGTTGACTAACCTCAGATGGCTGTTAATCCTTTCCTCTCAGCCACTGGTATTTATGCTTTTCAGGCTAGAAAAAAATTGAAGGAGTCTTAGAAAAATGTGGTATTCTGCCCTGGTTTTCTGATGACACTCAGATACTACACAGTGGGGGTTATTAATAAATTTAAAGTGGTGGTACCTGTGTGTGTAGGTGTTCCTGATGGATGAAGAGACATGTAGCCAGCACCCGCAACTTTTTCTTTGCAGTGCCTGACATTGCATCTGTACAGCATGTGAGAGGGAATAATGAGAATGAGTTGCTTTTTAACTGGCATCTTTATCCCTTGGGAACATCATTGTACACAAGCTAGTTCCTAGCAGTCAACGCTTCTTTTTCATGTCCCTATGTTACCCTTCATGGCTGCGAAGGTGGAAAGCAAATAAACATCCTCTGCTGGGCACTTACACTAGATTTGGGTAGATCCAGCTCATTTTGTGTCCCATTCTCCTTGGAGCTTCTGCAAGCTGGCAGATAGACCCTGATGCCCTCTTTATGATGACAGGGCTAATTCAAACGCCTTCCTAAAAATATATACCTTCTCAGGGTCTATGAGGGCAGTAAAAAAAGCCCCAAAAAGCCAACAGAACTTTTTAGATGTAGCTAATTTGCGAAGGTGGTATGTTTAACATGGATATGTGAATATTCACTGGATGTTACAACAGAAAAACCCCAAAATCTTAACCTAATCACTTCAGTTATTTAAGCACTCCTGGATATGAATGATAACATGCTCCTTTTGGAGATAAGGATGGTGTAATTGCTACAAAATGTGCCTGATCTTCTGCCATTGATTATTTTGTTTGAATAAGTCTTTGTTACAGTGAAGTGAAACATGGTGTTCATACACACACATGTAAAGTGCCACTGCCTTTCGGTGTACAGCTTTGTAGGATGTGTGGCCCCTCTGGAATGGACTGCAGGTGGCTTTTGCATGGAAAACGGTAATACAGACTTTTGCCACGTGGTGGCACCAAGGAAATAGAAATAGACATCTGAGAGTTGGACTCGGGAAATGTAACCAGCCTCCTGGATGGTGGGGAGGGAAGAAACATCACCCCTCGTGTGTTTGAAACTTTGAAGCATTGCGTTACCTCACGAGTGTAAGAAGGATGTATCCGAAAAGTGAGTGTGTCTGTTGCCAGTTGCTCCTTTAGTACAGGATCTACTTCTGAAGGCTGCCTTGTCAAAATCACATATGAGTAAGTTTTTTACTGAAAGTTTATAGACCTGTGCTGTTTAGCTGGAAGTTGGTGGCTTCTGTAAAGGCGTTTTGGAGCACCCTTGAGTCTGTTATGTTCCTGATGACTTTCCAGCTCTCTGAGCTGATGACACTAATGCTAGACGAGACAAGTGTCACATGTGCTTACACCAGAGAAGTGGCTGTCTTGACTTTGTTTTCAGTATGTGCACGTGCTCTCAGAAGCGTAGTGGTGTTAATTATACCGTGCAAGGTGCATATGTATTTTCTTTTGGGGGGCTCTGGCAGAGTTTTAGTACTGAAGCCTTTAACATCCTCTTCACAGTCCTGCCAAAAGGCCTGATCTGTATGTCACGTGGGGAATGAATGCCATCGGCATGCCCAAAGGCTGGAGTATGCCTTGGACTCTGGGTGTTTGCTCTTTATACATTTTGGGCCTATTTCTGCTCCATACATGCATTTAATATTAAGTATTTGTCAGTGGGAGGAAGAATGATTTCTTGGACTGGCAGTACAGCCCTTGGACTGCTAGTGAACTAACTGTACCACTTGTACCTCCCTGTTTCATTTATACCAGAGCTGTTTTGTGTGCAATGACAGGGAATAGTGGCCATGATTTTCCTTTTCCTGATTCTACTGCCTCTCTTGTGGTTTTTGGGCATTGTTGCATTCAGGGTTTTGGAGATTTTGGAAGACAGGTCTGTAAGGATGGAATTCAAATTGATGGTTAAACAATTCTCTGTGAGCTGAAGCCTTCTAGAATTCAAATTTTCTGTCTTTTGGAGCACGCCGCATATACTAACTGATAAAAACTTTTGTCTCACAATTATGCTGTTCCTTTGTTTTGTTAGCATGGCAGAGCACTTTGAGGTCAATGCATTGCTTCAGGCCTAGTGATGTAAAAAAATGCACTAATCAATAGCAAGCCACCAACTTCTAGGCTGGAAGTTAACTGTGTTTTATGCAAGTAGTGTTTTCCCTGACTTTGGTATAGGGCATAGTTTATGTTAGGGCAAAACAGATCATGAGGCTGAAATGGTGGACAGAGGAGTCCTGTTTGTGTAAACTGCTCTTCTTTTTCCAACTCTAACCATTATCCAGTTATATCCCTTATGGATCTGGGCAGTCTGAGGTGTGTAATAGGCACAGTTAACATTATTACACATTCTTGGGTTTCAATAACTTCAGGCACATGATGACACAAGAGTGCTACACAACATGATCAGCCTAATTCATGTTGAAAAGTACAGGGTCTGTTCCATGTGGTTTAGAAAGCAAACGTTCATTGCTGGTCCATCCATGCTGCACATCAACAGCCGAAGGGAGATGATCCATTTACTCTGTCAGAGTTTTGGAATGTTTGTTTTCACATGTGTAGCATCTGTGGCTGGGCACAATGAATATTTATCTGGTTTAGGGGGCTGGTTTGGCTAAGCAGTATGAACCTTGTTGCATGAAGTATGTGATGCCTCTTGAGTCACAGCAGCCACAAGCTGTTTTCCAGGTATCTGTGTTTTGCATTAGGTGTCTCCAACTTCTAAATAAACTGCTGTTGTCTTTGAAAGCAGGCTGTGAATGTCAGTTTTACCCTGCTATTTTAATGTTTATCCAGTAAACAGAGCTGGAACCAAAATTACACAAATTACTGGAACCTTGCTAAAATGACTTTGACTTTTAACCCAGAAATGCATATACAATGAAATGCTGGGAATACTTTGGACAACTAGATGATATTTTTGGATATAGTGAAAACAAACCAACTTATGTCTAATTACTGGGATTATGATGGGCTATGATTTGAACTTGTGATGGAGCCAGGGATGCAAACAGGAGCATGCTTGACAGAATGCCAAGAAGACAGTACTTTATGAAAAGGGAAACAGCCATGGCGTTCCACCAGCGCATTTCTGGCTTCCTTTGCTTGTTTGTTGAATGGCACTTATGAAGACAACTTCTGTTACCACACAGTAGCTATTTTAAATTCCTTTCACTTGTTAAACCCTCTGAGTAGTGTTTATCACTGATAGTAACAATCTCTTAGGCAGTTTTTGAGCTACCCAACAGCTGTGCCTGACTGGAGCAACGTCTTTAAGGAAACCACAGGCCTCTCTTTTTAAGAAGATGCATTGGGGTGTGAGCTGATGTCTGCAGGGAAACCTTTGGAGTTGTGCTGGACCCCAGAGGGAAACATTAGAGACTGATGGAACTGTAGTTCTCCCCTACCTGATCCCAGACCTCCATGCTCCTGTGGTGTATCATCACTTGCCTTATTTGCTCTTGTAGTTTGAGGCAAAATCTTCCTGCCCTGGTTCCTACCAGAGGAGCTGAAAACCATCCCTGTTTACTGCTATTGGACTGTGAGGATGCTGTAGGACTGTTTGGGCACACTAAGTGCTCCTTCTGTCCTAGTGGTTCCTAACAACCTTGAAATCACAGCTGCTGCTTCAGAAGAAAAGTCTGTCAGAGGACTTGTCTGTTGATAAGCAGCTAGATTAAGAATGGATAGTGGAAATACTGTGGTTGGTTAGAAAAAAAAGTAGTCTAATCCCACTGTGCTGCAAATGATGCTGAAACACATGCTAATATGGACTGTGAGGTGTTCATAACTGAAATGTATTGGCTTCCAAGCCCATTGCAGACATACAGAGCTTCAGAGCAGATTAGTGCTGTAAGATCCATCACTGTGTGACAGATTCTGGATGGACCACCCTGAGTGATGTCATTCCATATGCAAAAGTACTGGGTTTAGGCACCTCATTGTGGTGAAGCAGTAAAATGCAGCATGTGCCAGTAAAGTGTGGTTGATGTAGACAGTTAATGCCAGAAGTTGTTACTGTATAAATACAGCCAGATTCAGCTACGTAAAGGAATACTGAGGGAAAAGTTACAGTTAAACTTCTCTGCATCCTTACAATATATGTATAGGTGAATTGTAGCACTGCCTGTAAGCCAACATGTAGGCTGTGATGCAGAGATGACTGTGAATGTTGTTGCTTAGTGTGTGGCTGTAAAAGAATTAATTAATCCGTGACAAGGTGAGCCTTAGAAATCTGTTATTTCTTCCCTTTTCTGAGGCACACAGCTAGCTGCATTGGCTTTGTGTTGATCTGACCTTTCCAAGATTTCTGGGTCTGTCCTCATAGCAGTTCCTTGCCAGGTTGGTGCTTGTGCCTGGCCCCTTTGACAGACATCTCTTCCTGCCTGCACAGCCTTTTATCTCAGCTGTTGTTAGCCAGCACTTAGTTGCAAAGTGCATTAATCTTTTTTTGTCTGTTGCTGTGTGGGGTTTCTACCTCCCATCAGAAGACCTAGTAGGGTTGCCATACTTCTTACAGCATACGGTGTAGACAGAACAGACTGAACTAGGTTACAGTGCTGCTTCTGTCCTCAGGTGAGAAAACTGAACTCTCTGGCTGCAGAATTAAATGCCTCAGGCAGTGTAGGTGAATTGAGGCAAATTACTAACTGGGATAGAAAAATTGCATAGATATATTTGAGGGCATGATGCTGCATGATAATCAGTGCTCTGATTCCTCTTCCCAACAGTTCTTGCATATACAGCTTTTCTCTTTTCACATCTTCCTTTTCTCTTTTCCTGTCCTCCTGCCCTCTTTACTCTTCCAGTGTCTTAAAATAACCTCTCTGGCTTCAGACCTGTGTAGAAGGCCTAGTTTAGGTTTGATCTCTACAAGTCCTGCCACTGGCTCTTCTGTTTTAG
>NW_008673575.1:0-13244 GCF_000695815.1 Acanthisitta chloris | reverse complement strand
ACCATTTCCCATGCTACATAAAAGTACATTTGAATTGCATTTAGCACTTAAATACGAATACTGTTAAGTTGTCATGATTTGTGAACCTCACAATTATGTTTTTCATCTGCCTTTTTCTTCCCCCCTGTCCCCTGCAGTACTTTGTGCTTCAAACTGCTCTTACTCGAAGGGATAGGTGTGTGTCTGGTTTCCCGTTGCTCTGAAGCATGGAACGTTTGTGGCTGCTAATTCTAATTTGAACTTGGCCTTTTAGTTGAGAAGGAAGAGTGCAGAGAACTTGGAAATTTCCTTTCTTCTGTGGTGATGGCCCATGGAACTTCTTTCCTTGCTCTGTCAGTGTTCTCCTGTTCCTGTGGTGTTTGTGTTGAAGGACCTGCTGCTGCTGCTGCCACCACCATTTTGTTTCCTCATCTGTGCTAGAAAGCCACTGCTTGTCCTTCTGTCTTGGGTCACTCAAAGGGGTTTTTTTACCTCCTTCTTATGTAGTTCAACAGAAAACTGTTTAAGAATATTTCTCGCATGAAGTCTTGCTTTGGTGAAATACCTTACAGTGTAAGACTACAAGTTTTGGCAGATAGATTTAGCAGATAGTTAAGCTTTTCCTCCCTCAAATGATATGCACTGGGTGATCATTTTATTTTTTTCCCAGTAGTCACACATGCACATGAAGAGCTACCACCACCTTGTGGATTTAACATGAGAGTTTCCCTATAAGCAGGTGTTTGTTGGTTAAGCATTTCTGAAAAGTTAGGTTTCTTATTATCTTGAGTATTACTGGCTCCTGCTCTACTGGATACTCAAACACATTTCACCCACAGCATTCTTCTGTGTAATCTTATCTTTGGCATATATGGCAACTATTTTTTTCCAGAGAGGTTTTTACCTAGACAGTTATGTGACAGGTGTACAAGATGCAGAACTGGTAATGTCTTCATAGGAAATTTAGATTTGTGTCTTGAGCAACCTGCAATGAAGATGGTGTGTATAACATACAGACATAAATGAGCACACTGGAAAGTTGGAAAAAGAATTTTTAGGTGTTTACTCACTGTCACAGATCTGTGCTATAGCATGAAAGGTTTAACTTTTAAGTTGCTTTTCTGCTTGGTTGATAGAGTACAGTAACTGTCCTGAACCTTCAAAAAAGCAGGAAAGAATGGCTCTGATAAATGTGTTGCATCTTAATAAATTTTGACTGTCTCAATTTTAAGAAAAAAAGAGGAAAAAAAAATCACTTCAAGCTGTTTTACCATAATGACCTTAAGCTTTGTCTTATTTCGTAATGTTTACAGGGTTTCTTTCAGCTGCAGAATTTGACCACAACCTCAAGGGAACTCATCATTAATATAATATATAGCATACTAGAGATGATGAGCTGTTGGGCTTATTTCACAATTCCAAACTCCCACCTGCTGCTAAAATCTGTAGCTCTTTCCTTGATGTTGCAGTGTCCATCTACCCCAGCACCTGCCACATTTCACTTGAGTAATTGTTTGAAAATTAAAGGTTACCCACTCTCCTGTGAAAGTTGGTGGAGACTCATTCCAAAATCAGCAGCTCTTCGCCTTCCTGAAATAAATTTTGGGGTTATAAATCTGTGTCCAAAGTCATCACAAACCTGTGCTGGATTATGAGTCGCATTGTCACTTATGGTGTGCCTGAGCTTTTGTTTGGCTAATATGGACAAAGGAGTCTGCTTCACATGATGTAAGAAGTGTTTGCCCTAAGAAGAACAGAGGTCCTCTTGAACCAATTAGGCAAAAATAACAGCTGGGCTACCCACTAATAAGGAAGGTGCTGCTAAACCTCTTTTCATTGTGAGAAGAAATAAATCTTTTAAGGCTTACTCCCTTGCATTTTTATAGAGAGCAATTCTTTGAAAAATTCAGCAATCCAGCTGGGTGATATGTGCAGGAAGACTGTGAAGAAGATAAAGAAACTTTTAAAAATAAAAAATGGTATTATAGCTGTTAGATTTGGCAATTATAAATGTGTCATTGAAGATTTCAGTATTTAGAGAAAGTTTTACTGTTTAAATTGTTAAGAACATGGAGTTTGGGGTTAGCACAACAGGCAGTCTCCCACAAGTTCCTTGTAGCTTGTTCTGCAAGAGGACATTCCTTCCTGGAGCAAATCTCTTCTGATATCTTCTTTAAATAAAGGCAGCCCACATACCTTTTTACTAAGTCTGAGGGAAAAGCAGGAGAATTTGGAATATGGAGGTTACAGAGGATTGGGACTGGTAATGCTAACTTTTTAGCCTTACATTTTCTGTGAAAATTTCCTCATACTGGTCAAGCAACTAGTTAGGTAGGGGGTGTACCAATGTTGTCCTGATACATAGAATCTTCCTGAGGAAAATCTGTAACACCTGCTGGAGGATGATATGGAAGTGGTCAGGCACAAAGAAAGGAGGGAATATCTAGAATTCCTGGGTGGGTACTACATGCTGTGGTTTACTGTATATTACTGTGATTTACTGATTTTTTTTTTTGCATTTGTTAGTGGCAAGTGGCAACTAGAGCTGTCTTTTTCAGCATCCAGTATGATATGCATCATCCCCAGGACTTCATCCTGGATGTGTGGAGGAGAATAGTTATGGACCAGAGCAAGTTTGACAGCACTTTTATGCATCTGAGATGTGTTCTGTTAGTAGAACCCCAGATTATTTTGGGGAAAAGGACAAATTGTTTTCCCATGGTCCTTACTGCCCAGATATTTTTTACTTAAGCTTATTGCATATGACCCCCTTTTAATAGCTTTTTGTTATTAATGTCTGAACATAGGTAGTTTTCCTATGTGATGGAATTACAGAAGATTTCATGCTTGAATAAACAATTAACTAAGCATAACACTTCAGCATTGAGTTAGCTCATTTCTCAAAGGTGTGTCCCCTTCTGAGGTACTATGAAGTGTGAGTAAAGACTTTGAGCAGAAGGCATATAAAAATATTGCCAATTTTCCAGGTGCTACTGCTCTGTGCATGCTCTGGAAATGGCACTTCTTTTTCATTCAAATCAGTGGACTATGGGCAAGCAAGAGGGCAAGTCACAACTCAATGGCACAGTTATTCCAATATTTGTTGTTTTCCCTCTATCAAACCCTTGAAATCATTTGAATGTTGTTAGGAATGTCTGTCTTTGTGAATATATTGTAGCTGAGCCTTCCTTAGAAGTAAGAATTAAAGAACAAATTTTTAATCATTGGCTGCTGTCCTAATGTCCTGGCTACTTTGGTCAGTGGGTGGCCTGGTCAACCTTTCCCAAGCCAATTTTCATTTGAAGATATTTTTATTTCTTTGAAATAGGCAAAGCCTTTGGAAAATAAGGGAGCAGCCTGCTTGTGCTTGTGTGGATGAAGGCTTATATGTGCAGCAAAGTAGCTGTAGAGTTTTTATATTCTGTTTGCAGTAATAGTAAACAGAGCATCTAAAATAACCACTTGCACATTGCAACAAACACATCATCATTTGCTTAAAAAGAGTTATAATTACAGTTGACGAAGCATGGACACCATAAAAAATGCATTAGTTTGGCTTGACACATTAATTACCTGTTTTTGCAGATGTTTTTATATATTGTTGTGTGAACAGTTTACAAAATAATTACAGGAAAGTCATATGGAAAATAAACTAAGTGGGTGGTTTCTTGCCTTAATATTTTCATTCATGTGAATCTGTGTGAGGCGCAGCTGCTCTGTCACAAATGCAGAGGGGGAGAGAGAGAGAGATGGGGAATCTTGAGGGGTTTTTATTCTGAGGTCTCTATGATCAGCCTTGCTGCACTTTTATACTGCTTTAGCAGTCCAGTTTTTAAACGTGTAAAATGACATTGCTGATTTAATCCCAGCGATCAGGAGGGGGGAGAAGCTTTGATCCTGATCAGATGAAACATAAATCTTCTAGTATCTAGGAAAATAAATGAAAAATCAATATTATTTTAAGCAGGATGATCTTTTATGAGCAGTTGTAAAGATTCATCAAAGGCTTTGACACAGTTTAAACATTTCCTGTTTGCTGCCATTTAAAGAAAAATGCCTTTCAAGTTTAAATTGTAATTAGAGAGATACATGTTTAGATTATTGTGGGCTAACCATGGAATGGAAAGAGGAGCTCAATATGCTCACACAATGTTTAGAGCAAAAGTTCTTGACTGGGAATAAATTATGGTTCCTAATTTCTTATAAAATAAAATTGATTCTTTTGAGAAGTACACATTTTGTGTAACTAGAACCCATGGCAAAATGTAACATTGCATTTTAAAAGAAATAATGTGTGAAGTCTGCATCACAGCTTTAACATCTGTCAGATATAAGGATTTGTTCTCATACTGTGTTTTAGTGATTTATTTGGTTTTAAGTGAAGAGTTCTATGACCTCGAATTTGGCATAAATGCTAAAGATTATATTTAGTTTAATGGGGTCTTTATTGTTACTCACTGTGTTTGAGTCTTTTTAAGTAGCATTGATTTGTTTATTAAATTCATAGCCTGTATTTATTTACAGATTTTTGTAGAGATATTGGCTGTCTAAATGGGAATTTGTATTGGAATGTGGTTTTTTGTTTTCTTGATTAAACTAGTGCAAAGAACAAAAAGCCAAAATCCTATTTCATAAATCCAATTCTCAAATATCCACCTGTTAAAAGTATTCAGGGACTGAACTGTCGAGGATCTTACTCACAAAGAAGATGCAAGAACTTGTTGAATAAATGTTGTTTTGTGAATCCACACCCTCTTTTATGGCTGAATATTTTAATGAGGGAACAGTTTGCAAATGTTATTTAACAAATTACTCAGGAAGGAGAAGTAGAAGGAAAACTGAAATTAATGTCTTGTGAAAGTAGGGAGAACAAAGACTGCTCTAAGGGGACATCCTAGCTTGTTTGCGTTAATTACTGTAAAATTACTGAAGCATTGAAAAAAAGGCAATAAACATTCAAACTAAATACACATAACTAACAATTAAGCAGTAAGCTTGACTTTTATAATCGCCTTAGACACTAACCTAGCAGTTTTCTATCGGTCTGCTTGAAGGAAATGCTGGCTGAAGAGTTTATTGTTGCTGTGCAGATGTCTTGATTTCTCTGAGCGACTGCCATGATGTGTCTTGAGAGAACGCTGGGAGCTCACCAGTGGATCAGCACAGGCAAGATTTATGGTGCATTAGCATTAAGTGTAGAGATGAAAGCAGGAGAGTGAGTAATGTTTTAAGAAATTGCAACACACACATGAAAGAGTTACTGTGTATCTATTCTCTTCTGATAAAGCCAACTTCAAATTAGGACAATTGAGTGATGATGTGGGGAGGGAGTTTGGTTTTGTTTTTAAAATCCTAGATGGGAATAAGGGTGGCAGTCTTACCAGGGGGAATTTCACCAGGGGTGTCCTACCAAGGAGAGACTGATACTGGATGTGCTGGATTTGATACAAAGTCTCCTCTGTCTTTAGAATGTGAAAAATTATTGAGAAATTGATACATATCCATAATAATCATATGCTGAAAATGTGGGGGGAAGTTCTGACTGTCCAGCTTCTTCCCAAACCATATGTAGTCAGAGGTGTTTGCAGAGCAGGGCTCTGTGTCTATGACCAAGGAGGTGACAATAACTTTTCCCTCCTGCTGTGAAGTGGATAGTCAGATTTACAATAGGTCACTTATGGCAGAACTTGGAGTAGATCATAAGTCTCTTCTGCTTATTCTCAGTAGGGTCTGTGTGTTTAGGTAGTCTCTAGTCATGATATGAAAGGAGGGGAGTCTTTAATTTATAGCAAGGTCAAAATGACTAGTAGCAGACCATGGCAACATAAAGTGAACAAGTTCCTCTGCCTCCTTCATACTGAGTCTAAGAATTATTTAAATCAAGTGCAGTGAGTGATTTTCTCTGGTATGGGACAGGAGGAATACTGCTCTGAGAGCCTACAGCAGAGGAAGTCTCCATGAACTTTCTGAAGAGATCTTGTACTTAGTTTTTCATTGTTCTTTGCTGTCTAGAAAGTGTTTTGGGAGAATTGAACAGACAACCTGCTTGTTCTTCTTTATTAAGGAGCCAGTGTTCAGGCTAGCCAGCTCTGGCTGACTGAAGGATCAGAGCGAGTCCTGCTGCCCTGTGCGGCTGGAGACACGTGGTGGCAGCTTACCCTTTCTCTGGGTCCTACCAGCAGGAAAGCCCAACCTCTTTTGAACTATTGCTGGCCAGGGAAAGGCTTGCTGTTCAGCTCTCTGGTCTGTCTGACTTGCTTGCTTATCTGGCTTGAAGTTTGTTCATGTATCTTATGCACAGAGAGTAAGGAGTACACTAATGCATGAAATAGTGAGGAACAGTGTTCTAAGAAGGAAGGCAGACAGTGGTGATCAGATACAGGGCTCAGTCAGACAAGCATATTGACCAGCAGTCTGCTTCTCACAATTGTTCCACGAAATTCCCACCTGTTCTCATGCTTGTGCTCCACCTTCACCTTGAGCCCTCCCTTTAATCCTGCCCTTAAAAGTCTCACAATGTCTTACAGATTGCCACAATCACCCCCTGAAATGGGAACCTCCCACAGTAAGTTTTAAATGCAAGCATTTACACATGAAAAAGGGGAGTAGGTTCTTCCTCACACATTCCATAATGTTTGCTCTTTTTTTATGAGACTCATTGTTGATAACCCACAATAATCCTGTTTTTTTTCTTATCAGTTACCAAGTTTCTGGTTGAACTCCTTCAAGGTTACACTCGGGTTCCTTTCATGGCCTGTTGATCAGTGTCTTATGAATTCCAGTCTTCGTTATTTTCTGTTATCTGCTGTTGGTTAGGGTTTGTGTATTTGTGTGTTTAATTTATTACCTCTCCTGTTCCTTACCTTGTCTTTCATGTTGAGTAGCTGTTAGGCAGATATCCTTATAGTTCCTTGCCCTGTTTGAGCATCCGTTTGAGAGGTGCTGGCTTGCACCTGGCAGTGCAGAGCCTGTCACAGCCAAGGCTGTGTTTCTGCAAGTCTTGGGTGGCCTTGGTTGAAAGAGACTGTCAGGGTATTGTGGTTTAACCCCAGCCAGCCATCAAACACCACGCAGTCACTCGCTCATTGCCCCACCAGTGGGATGGGGGAGAGAATCAGAAGGGTAAAAGAAACTCATGGGTTGAGATGAAGACAGTTTAATAGAGAAAGCCAAAGCCACACACACACAGGCAAAGCAAAACAAGGATTGATTCACTGTTTCCCATGGGCAGGAGGTGTTCAGCATCTCTAGGAGAGCAGGGCCCATCACGTGTAACAGTTCCTTGGGAAGACAAACACCATCACTCTAGATGTCCCTCCCTTCTTCCCACTTTATATACTGAGCATGATGTCGTATGGAATATCTCTCTGGTCAGTTTGGGTCACCTGTCCAAGCTGTGTCTCCCATGCACCCCCAACTTCCTTGCCAGTGTGGCAGTACAGAAGCAACAAAGGCCTTGGCTCTGTGTGAGCTCTGATCAGCAACAACAAAAACATCTGTATATTATCAACCCTGTGTTCTGCACAAATCCTAAACATAGCCCCATACTAGCTGATGTGAAGAAAGTTAACTCCACTTCAGCCCAAACCAGCACACAGGGCCATATGAAGTCTCTGCTATAATTTAGTCTTCTTGTGGGATGGTTGTCTCAAGCTTTTTTCAGCATAGTAATTTCAGTTCTCTGCTGTAACAATTGTGTCTCACAGTCTTTTTTATCTTTGCTTGGTGGTTGACTGGTTGGGTATTGTCATCACAAATTGAGTCTATTATGACAATATACTGCTCATGTTGTGAATGCCTAAGCATGTACTGTAAGTTTTAGAGTGAATACAGAATTTGTGTGGTATCATGGAATTCTTACCTCTTGCAAGATTTTGGGTAGATTAGACATAACACAGTGGTGGTTCAGCCATCTGGGAAGTGAAGTACTTGGTGCAAGTGCTTATTCCTTTCTTCAGATGTCACCCCAAGCCAAAAGGCAAAGAATGGCCACCATTGGAAAGTTGTGAGCAAGAGTTCTTGGTGCCTCTCCGGTTGCCTTCTGGCTATTAATAGCATTTCTGGACTTGCCTTATACTTAGGAAAGTCCATATTGGAAACATGAGGGAAAAAATAAGTTTATTGTTTTGTCATAAACATCTTATTGTGTCTTTCTTAATTGTTTTTGCTTTTTGGAGTACAATGTTTGCTTCAATGACTGGTTTGTTTCAGTTCTTGCTTATGTTACCATAGGAACATATACCAAATCACAGAAATATTGGGTAAGGCTTTTTATTTACCTTAGTCTATAGCAAGGCTTAAATCGTTATTTTGTAGAACTCTGAGATCATAGTGCGGACTTTTTATAAGATGTATATTTGTAAGTTTGATTATGAATAATCCAAAGGAAATCAAAAAGGTAGAATCATCATATGCTTTAATTACTTAGTAGCTCTCTCTATAAAAAACTTTCTTTTTCTCCATTGAGGTGAATCAAGTCCAACTCGTCGAGAAGCAGTGAAAAGGAAGACTGCAGAGTATCTAATGCGTGCTGAAAAAATTTCCAGTCTCTACCATAAATCCTCTGAAGATGTTTCTATGGTAGGCTTTCATTTATTGTTTTTTTCTGAGCTAGAATTTAGTATAATTAAATTGTTCTGTCTTTTAGCAAAGCATATTCAAGCTTGAGTTCAAAAGCTATCTAGTTTCTCTTTTGGGAGGCCTGAGGAGTATTTTGATGTTACATTTCTGTTAAGTTGCCATTCTTGTCTGATTCTTGTTGGCATTTCATAACATTATAAAGAGTGCTTGGATTAATATAGGGCTGGTTTTCACATGCTTTCCTTCTACTCATGGTTGGTGATGTAAACATTTTTCATTGTGCTAAAGAATCAAGTCAAGCATATGGCAGGGTGGATCAGATGGGGGTCAGATTAATTTTCCACAGAGCAGGTACTTAATTGACAAAAGTTCTTCCTGATCCTTTCAAATGTCTCTCTTGGATATGCTTGTGTGATCAGCTCCTTCTTGATTTTTGAGAAGTTTCTGAAGTAATTCTCACTTTCTTGAGCAGAAACACCCTTATCTGTAATAGTACAAAAGACAAAAAAAGCTTGTTCCAAGATACCCTCAATAAGTTTCTACTTTGCCCTTCCTTAAATAGTTCCTTTGGGACTTATCTGTTCTTACTTTAGACTTTTACTGCAGTCATGCTAAACTGTGTGTGATTGTCGCTGACTGCCCTATTGTAGTAAGTATAAAAGCTACCAACTTCCTGTCTCTCTACTTTAATATCAAGTGAGGACAAAAGGGGCAGAAGATTATTGCTTCTTACTTTGCACAGATCTAAAAATGCTTTAAGGAGACCACTGCTGCAGAAGTGGGAAGCCTTCTAAACTCTGGCTGTCTAATAAGTAAATGACAAAAGCAAAGACACTGATTTTTAAGGGTAGCTTTTTTATGTTGAGAGCCTACAAGTACAGTTTTGAGGATGTTCCAAATGGGATATATTTTGTGAGGTTTGGAGTCTTGCTGTTGCTGTGAATTGTACTTTGAACAATTTAGTGTTTTGGACTGATATGAACTCCTACTAGGTAGCCTTTCTTTGGGTCAAACACCCCTGAAAATGGGGAAGAATCTGTATTGAATGGAAAACTCAGTGTGTTTGGAAACTGCAGACAAGAGAAAAAACCCACGAACAACCTATTTTTGCCTTTTTATAAGTTTAAAAACTAATTGTGGTTGGGAAGGAGGAAGAAGTAGGTTGCATTTTTGTATGTGAACTTGAGAGGTAAAGTATTTCCCCTTTTATGCTGTACTGAATAAGACTCATGCCTTCCTTGCACTTCCAAAGAAAAGCAGATTTAATTGGGATAAGACAAGAAAAAAAAGTGGTGAGAATAGAAAACTGTTCTCCTTCTGTGCTGAAAATCAAAATTGACAAGTTATGGGAAATCTGACTTTGTACAAGCAAAATGTTGCACCTGGCTGATTCTCCTCTTTAAAAAAAGAAAAAAAGGCAAAAAAAAAGAGCCATGTTTCCATGATTTGGCTTTGCTTTTTCCCAAGTTTGTATGTGTATTTTAATGCTGTTTATTTACTGCTCTTCATAATGCAGAGTTTTGTCTTAGTGGTTTTGGAATTTGCTGACATGGAGGGCAGATGGTGTTGGTGGGTCATGATGGTTGTGGTGAGGAGCAGCTTGTCTCCAAGTTGATAGCTGAAAGTTATTTGGGAGAAGGACTGATCTTCCAAAGTTGCTCCAAGGGCAGTGGTAGGAACCACAAAGATTTGACATAGTCTGTGTTTTGACTTAGTGTCTTAAGGAATATGAGGAATGTGACTTTTCCTGCACATTGATTGCTGAGCAGACCTGAGTTATTGCACCTTAGGTACTGCTTATCCTTTGTGCTGCCCAAGATAGTTTATACTGGAGTTTGCATGGATTATTCCACCCCGTGCAGACAGTTATAAGTGAACTGAAATGACCTGTGTCTACATACTATGTGATTCTTGGGAGATACCAGTGGAAACATACAGATACTTTGTGTTGTTCTCCTGAGGAAATTAAGTGTGGAAGAAATACAAGGTTACTTCAGTACCTGGGCCCCTGTTACTCCTGGCAGAGTGCAGTTGTGTTATGAAAAGCATAATTCAGTGCAGGGAATGTCATGGGCAGTGGGGGGCAGACCACTTCATCCAATTTGCACCTTGGAGGAAGAGGTCTGACTAGTCAGCAAGCATGGGCTTTTAAGGCAAAGTGCTCTTGTTCATGATGTGAAGTTACAAGGCAGAAATGCTTTGTCACCCATGTCTGCTGTAGATGGCTTTGTGTTTGCTGTTGTGCCCTTATAAGGAACAATTGTGGTGATCAGCATCAGAACTAGGCTAACCTGTCCTTCTTAGACATGATGTTGTACTTCCTTCTCATCCACCAGGCCAGAGAAGCGCCTAGCAAGGGAAGAGGTAAGCTCAGAAGTGCAGGTTCAGTTATAGTCCTGCACTCCTCAGCCTCTCCTATCTCCCAAAGGCTCAGGCTGCCAGCTGTGTGCTGGGCCACATGCAATAGTCTCAAAAGACTATGCCCACTAAATGCACCCCATGCCACCCATTTGCCATGTGAACATCGTACTAAGGCAAAACACAGTGGCTTGCTTTGCTCTGGGGGCCTGGGGCAGGAGGGAACAAGCTGTTCTTTCATTGCTGGGAATGCCAGGCCCTTGCCTGTTGGAAAACCAGACGGGATAGAGCCATGAGTGCTAAGGAGAGCTGGTGGACATCATAGCTGGGTTGTTCACGATCGTCTTTGAAAGGTGATGGGGATCAGGGGAGGTGCCTGAGGGCTGGAAGGTAGCATAAGTCAACCCAGTCTTAAAAAAGGGTAAGAAGGAGGAGCCAGGGAACTACTGGCCAGTTAGCCTCACCTCAATCCCTGAAAAGGTGATGGAGCACCTCATTCTGAAGGGCATCTCTGCCCACATGGAAGACAAGAAGGTGATCAGGAGTAGGCAGCATGGGTTCACTAAAGGTAAATCGTGTTTGACCAACATGATTGCGTTCTACAATGCAGCAACTGCCTGGATGGATGAAGGGAGAGCAGTGGACATTGCCTACTTTGACTTCAGCAGGGCTTTTGACACTGTGCCCCCCAGCATCCTCATAGGCAAACTTAAGAAGTGTGGGTTGAATGAGTAGACTGTGAGGTGGATTGAGAACTGGCTGAACAGCATATCTCAGAGGGTTGTGGCTGATGGCACAGAGTCTAGTTGGAGGCCTGTCACTAGTGATGTCCCCCAGGGTTCCATACTGGGCTGAGTTTTGTTCCTCTTATGCATCAATGACGTGGACAAGGGGACAGAGTGCCTTTTCAGCAAGTTCACTGATGGTACAAAACTGGGAGGGGTTGCTGATACCTCAGCAGGCTGTGCTGCCCTTCCGAGGGACCTCAACAGGTTGGAGAGAAGGGCAGAGAGGGAACCACCTGAAATTCAACAAGGGCAAGTGCAGACTCCTGCACCTGGGGAGGAATAACCCTGAGTACTGGTACAGTTTGGGCACTGACCTGTTGGAAGTAGCTCTGTGAGGAAGGACCTAGCGGTCCTGGTGGATGACAAGCTGTCCACAAGCTGGAAATGTGCCCTTGTGGCCAAGAAGGCCAGTGGTGTCCTGGGATACATTAGAAAGTGCACTGCCAGCAGGTCGAGGGTAGTGATCCTGCCCTCTAGTCAGCCCTAGTGGGGCCACATCTGGGCTCCTCAGTACAAGAGGGACATGGAGCTCCTGGAGCAGGTCCAGCAGAGGGCAATGGAGATGATTAAGGGACTGGAGCACCTCACTTATGAGGAAAGGCTGAGAGAGTTGGGCCTGTTCAGCCTTGAGAACACAACTGAGAGGGGACCCCTCACCAATGTCTTAAAGTATCTGAAGCGGGGTTTTCAAGAGCATAGAGCCAGGCTCTTCTCTGTGGTGCAAACCTGTAAGACAAGAGGCAACAGGCAGAAACTGATGGACAGGAAGTTCCACCTGAATATGCACCTTATTGTGCAAGTCGCTGTGCGTGGGAATAGATTGCCCAGAGAGGTTGTGGATTCTCTCTCACTGGAGATATTCAAGAACTGTCTGGATGCAATCCTGTGCCATGTGCTCTAGGATGACTCTGCTTGAGCAGGGAGGTTGGACCAGATGACCTGCTGTGGTCCCTTCCAACCTGACTCCATTCTGTAATTTCTCTAGAGGCAAAGGTGTGGCATTTTCAGAGCTGAGAAGCAAAAAATTATCTTTGGTGCCATGGAAACCAAACAAAGAACAACAGTACTTTGTTAGTTTTCTTGCCACAACAAAAATTCAACAGTGTAGCCCTCAAGGATAGCATTCTTAGCAACCACCCTGATGCTTGGCACATGTAGGTGGTGAAGAGAGGAACACAAAAAGGGAATGTTTGGAGAATCTTTGGCACTGTTAAAAAGTGTTGTGGGTAGGAGGCTTAATGATGGATAGAAGATTTGTTAAGACTGAAAAGAAACACAGGGAACTGATGCAACTGTGACCATGAACTGGGAAGTCTCTTGACAAAGTCTTGTAAACATTGACAAAAGCCTTGCAGTGACCCAGAAGAGTAGATGTGGAGACAGCTTCTGGAGATTGTAAACAGGCATGTAGACCTTCTGGAAAAACAAGCTGCTGCAAATGCTGTCCTTTTCTTCCTCCTTTGGCACAGCATAGCAGCCTCAAGGACCTTTTCTTCAACAAATCATAGAATTATAGAATCGACTGGGTTGGAAAAGACC
>NW_008673574.1:0-28559 GCF_000695815.1 Acanthisitta chloris | reverse complement strand
ATATATGGAGATATATATATATATAAAATAAATACTCTGGTACAGTACCTCAGAGGCGTGGGAGAGTGCAAGCAATACGGGATCAGTCCTGCCTGAGGGCAAGACCTGGACCATCACCATAGAGACTAATAGTGACAAGAAAAGGCCATGGGGCTGGCAGGGACAGGGCCCTCCAGCCAGGTGACTGCCATGTGGCAGCTGTTTAGTTATATACATATATAGAGAGATTGATTTATTTATTTTTTTTACCGAGAGATTATGAATTTCAGAAAGTAATAAGGAGAAACAAGTGAATTGGGGCTGAAGGAGCTGCTACACCAAACAGGGAGGGTGGGGGCGAAGGGAAGGGAAGCAGGAAAATCAGCAAGGGAAGAGCATCTGGGGCTTGCCTTGCCTATTTCTGGGAAGTTCCTTATTGTCCATGCTTCCATGTCAAACATTAAAAATTGTGGGCCAGATCTTCAGGGTGAGTGTAAATCGGCAAAATGTCATTGCGTGCTGTTGGTGTAAAGCAGCAGAGCTCTAGCTTGAGGTGGATTCATGCTGATTTACAGCAGGTGGAAATCTGGCCCCAGCAGCAGGGAAAAGCAAACAGCCATGGAGCATGGGAAACGTTTTAAGGTGAAAAGCCTTACTTTGAAGGGAATGTGTGAACACAGCAGGCATGCTCATGGGAGGAGGGGATGGAGGCTACCTGGTATTTTTTTGTTGTTGTTTTGTTGAGTTTGTCTTTTTCATTTTCCAAAGAAAGAAAACTGGTAAGCATAAAAAAATTGCAAGACTCATAGGGAAATTTGGAGTGGGAAAGGCAGGATGGAAGGGAAGGGGGAGGTTAAAAAGGGAGGGGAAATTGAACTTTCTCCCCTTTCATTTGCAGTAATTGTGATATTTTCTCCTAGAAGTCCAAAGGTGCAAAAATTATCCCTAGAGAAACCTATCTGTTATTTTTGTATCTATAGCTATATATATTAAAAAAGACAAAAACTATAACATTAAAAAAGACATAAAAACAAAGGGGGCTTCAACAACAACACAAAATGCAGTCAGTCCCCTGGATGAGGGCTACCCCTGTTCCAAGTTCCAGTGGGAAGGCCCTACAAGAATGTCCTCAGCTCACTGGTGGCTCTGCCTCCTCTCCAGCATCATCCTCTGGCATTTTCCTGATTTGCATCAGTGTAGCTGGGACCAGAGTCCTATTCAGTGCCAACTGCAGACATGGAGAGCAGGAATATTGGGGGGTGGGGGGGTGCACACAGTTGCAAGCATTTTTAATTATGTTGTGTCCAGGCTAACTGGCTCACCAGCTGGAGAGACGGGTGAGAGGGACAAGGAGAAGTGCAGCTCTCCTTGTCTCTGCTTTGAAGGGCAATTGGGAGTGGGGAGGGATGTGGTGTGGAGGGCAAGGGCAGATCAACTTCTCAAACTATGACCTGCCTCAGGATCCAGGATTCAACATGATCCTCTCCCAATGCAACAAGGCTTCCAGAGGCTGCATCTCTCCTAGCTTTTCCAGTGGTATGACTGCACAAGTCTCCTTGGCAGGGTCAGCCTGGATCTTCTCCTGCAGCAACTCCAAGGTTTTGTACTCTTCCCAGATTTGCAGGTGGGTAGGAAAATCAGCCACCCAAGGTGGACAAAAAATTTCAAATGTCACCTACTATCACTGGAAAATTCCACTAAGATGTGTCAGAGAAGACAGAGTGGAACAGGCAGAGAGGAGAGGATAGCAGTCCAATGGAGACAGGAAGGTTTGGAGGCTGGTGCACTGAGGAGAAGGAGCAGGGCTCCTTCAGGGCTCCCTATATTATTTTTTCCCTCAGATCCAGAGGGCCCCTGCAGCCCTCACAGCGGACTCCCAGCTGGCATCCAAAGCATTGTGAAGTGGGCAACACAAAACAGATGTTCTGATTTTATTGTGACCTGTCTGACTTTAAAGCAGCTGCTGCATATCACCAACCAAGGCTGTAAACAGTGAGCACATCAAATGGGACCAACAGCCAGGAAAAGGATAATTACTGTGTGGACTTAATTTATCTGCTGGAAGGAGTGTTTGCTGTGATGCAAGTTGTGCATGCTGACTGCAGGGAGGTCAGACCTGTGAGGAGAGGACGGTCCTTGTCCTTGCAGAAAGGACACAAATCCAGATTTATTAAAGCAATAATAAGGGTCTTTAAATGCCTTTTTTGCACTGGTGGTTCTTTGAGTAAGTTGCCCCTGCTTGCTGTTCAGTGGGCAGAGAGGAGGGACAAAAAACATGGTTTCATGTCCTCAGGGAAGGAGGGAAGTGAGTCCCCAAAATGGGTGAACAATGAACTTGGATTGCACAAAGCTCAGACCCAAACCCAGAGCTGGTTTGAATCCAGAAGTAGGGCTTACCAAAAAGAACCCAAACAGTTGAAACCCATCCAAACCCCAGACAATTCAATGCACAGAGTGTTTCCTGGAAGATGTCCATAAAAGAACATGCAGGTGGGACTCCAAGCTGTCCTGGCAGTCATGTGGGCTGCGAAATGTTTCAACTGAGAAATGGGAGAAAGGTCAGAGATCAGTGCAATGCTAGAAACTACCTTGACATTTGGTCTTGAGAGAAGCATGGCTTACACTTGGGATAGCTGGGAGGGAACAAGGGTAAAAAGATGGTGGGAAAGATGGTGGTGGTGACCTCACAGGGTGACTTACAGCCCATGGGATGGATGCTCTCTCAGTTTATTCTCAATTGTACCTGCAAGTGACTTGCGAAGAAAAATGTCTTTGTTTCTCCTGTGGTTTGGGGTTCATGACAGTCCTTTTGCTCTGGAAGTTATCTCCCTTTTGCCTCCCAGCAGGGTCATGCCACCTCTCCCACCTCCCTGCTAAAGGGCTTTCACCCTCCACTGTATGACTTGAGCAAAAGGCTTCCGGCTTAGGAAGGAGGTTGCTATGGAAACAGAAGACTAGATTATCTTTAGAGAATATTTTGTCTTTCTCTTTTAATTATTTACTAACTGTTTGAAGAAGGAGGAGGAAACATCTATCCTTCCCGAAGAGGAAGCAGAAGACTAAACTCCGGCAAACACTTAGTGTTTTTGCTAGGGATTTCTGTGGCAGGGCAGGTCGTGCAGTTTCTCCTGGCAAGAGCTGCCTTTCCCAGCCATGCCTGACTGTTGGCACACAGAAAAACCTCTGTCATCACCCACCCACCTCCCAGACAACACCTGAGGGCAGCCCAGGATTCGCCCAGGCATCTTTTCAGCCTCCCATACTCCCCACTTCCCACGGGGGACAATATTGCAGGCAGTGCCTGCCAGGAGAATCTTTGCTGTTGTCAGCCTGATACCACTCTGTTTTGTCCTGCTGCCACACTACCCTTGTGCCCAGCTCTCCCCCACGTCTGCCACTGAAAGCAGTCCTTCTCCCTGCTCGATGCTGAGCCTCTCCTTGAGCTCACACGTTACTGCTGTGTCCTGCTCTTGTTGCTGCTCTGCCAGGCAAGGCATATTTATCACTTTTCATCTTGGTTTACCAGGTGGTTCCTTCACCTCTTTTAAACATTTTTCTGAGTCTTTTATTCTAAACTCTTCTTGTATGCTTTCCCCTCTCATTATGACCTCTGGACCTGTTGGTGTTGCTCATTGCAGATGCAGAACAGAGCCCATCCCTAGTGCTTCCCACCGTCTCTTGCACATGGAATCCTGAACCCTTCCAACCTCCCCATGGAAAACACACCAGTATTTAGTATTTTTTCAGCACCCAGAGACTTTGACTCAGCACAGCCAAATGAAGCCTACCACTAGGTGTACTTCTCATGGCTTCTCCATCTTCATCTGTCTTCCTTACTACTACCAAAAGTCCCTTATGAAATTAGGTATATAGGAATAAATTGCCAGTGTGACCACTGTTTTCTTTCATGGAAAGTTGGCACTGTGGTGCATTTAGGATTTTGGGTTTGTTTTGTGGGGTGTTGTTGTTTTGGTTTGGGTTTTTTGGTGAGGTCAGGTCCTGTAAAGGACTGAACACCACCAGCCTTCTGGGAAATTAGTATGAGGTCAGCAGGGAGGGGGAGGGGAAGAGGGACGGAGGACAGGGGATGTGTGAAAATATTACTGGATAGGCAAATAATTTTTTAGACAGAAAAAGCATAAAGCAGAAAACCTTTTCCTTTTTGCTGAGAATGAAAGGATTCCCACCAAAATGGCTCTCATGTCCAAAATGCTCTCACAAGGCATGACAGAGGTATTGTGTTCTCATTGGCCCCTGGTGACTGAATCCTTGAGACGCCAGGGTAATTGTCCACCCCATGGGGCACTGAAGATGTGTCCCCAGGCAGTGAGGTGTCCACAGGAGATGTGCCCTACACACTCACTGTGCAATGAGAGCAAAAGTTGTAACACCGACTCAGGAGCGCAGATTTAATTTTAACCAATATGTCTGAAAACTCAACATTTATTATGGAAGATATGGAGGTAAGCAGCTTTGGTTTGCTTGTTCTCATCGCAAGATTTTTGCAAAGAAGACAAAAATTAAACCCTGATGAAGTTTTATCTATAGATGTGATACAAAACACACAGTGCACCTTTATAAGGAGAGCTTGGTACTTTGCAAAGTCAGGCACCTGGATATATGCCACCCACTTCAGTTTGTCTGCATGTGACCTGGCTTTCCAAATACCCCCTTCCATGGTCTTCATGATACTTTATTTTATGAGAACTGCCTTACTTCTCTCTTTTTCCATGTTATTTTTGTTCCTTGCTAGGGAGTGGTTTCCAGTAGGAACTCTATCTCTGTATCTTTGAATTATCACTCATTTCTTCCATCTCCTTTAGACATACATATTTCTTCTCCAGAACTTTTTCCTTCTGCATATTTCTAAGCCCCCTGTTCGCATCTACTAAGATCCTGTCACACTTTGAGCAGGAGCTGGCAATCTGCTATTCAATATTTATGCCTCCTGGCCACTTCTAGAGCAGATGTGCTCAATTTACAAGTAAGGAGCTCTCACCCCCACCGGAACTGGCCTTCCAGACTCTGGTTTGCAGCATCCCTCTGGTTTTGCTCCACCATCAGGTGCAGCAATAAGGGGTCTGCCCTTCCCCTTGTGCCAGCGATGGAATTGCACAGAAAAACCTTATGGCTGGGTTTGTTCTCAGCCTTGCTTTGCATATCATAACAGCTACTGAGCATCTTTCATGCTTACAACATTCATAAGGACTCAATACCTCACAAAGTTGCTCCCATGAGCAGCTGGGCTGTTGCCATGCAAAGTACAGCAGGCTCCAGCTCATGCTTCCCCCTTTGTTGTGCAGTGCTGTGAGGATAGAGGACTACAAATCTTTGTCCTTAGCGGTTTTGTCTGTAGCTACCAAAGTCAGCACACCCAGTTATCTCATGGTCCATAGGATAGTTTGATAGGAGTGGAAAAAAGCACTGTTTCTCCAAGAACATTTTCCTGAAGACCAGAGCACTTTAACCCTCTAAAGCTTCTTTAATTACCTGCATTATTTTGGAAATCTTTGAAAGATGCTGTGGCTTGGTTTTGGCTTTTTGATTTTTTTTTTGTTTCTGGTTGCTGGGGTAGGGGTCAGTGCACACAGCGTACCATGAAAAGCAAAGAAGCTCCTCCAGCATCTCTTCCCCTCCCTTACCTCCAGCTTACTCATCCTGTATGAAGTTTTTGCACAGTAAGCTATTTGCTTGTGCTGACCACAGTGCAGTGGGATTTGTCACTGTCCTGCTGCCACAACTGTCTTCTCTTTCTGATGACGGCTGCTAAGGGAATAGCACTGTTCCTTCACAGAGTCTGGCAGAGTACCTCCAAAAAGGGAGCTAGCAACCACCCAGCACAAGCAGGCAGGGCAGTCATCCCTCCTTCAGTTAGGAACATTCATATGGGCTAAGATGCTGCTTCAAATCAAATCATCAGTGATACCATTGTGGTGCCATTGCAGATGGCCGTCTGAAGAGAAAGTATTTTTTAGTGAAACATCTTTAAGCTTTTGCTTTTAAATTGAAAAGTGCCTTCTTAGGAGAGAGACACACACAAGGAGAAGTGTCATGTAAGAACCCAAGGTACATGGTCCACACACAGGCAAGTTTTTACCTTGCAAGTCCTTGGTATAAGCCTTGCTTTCAAGTTATCACAGCTTTGGAGATGAAGTACCAGCTGGGCTTTCCTCTAAAACTATCACCGTCACCCTTAGCTGCCTCTAATAATCACCAGGATGATAACGATGAAAGTGGATGACCCCATTTCTCCTTTCAGTTACAACTTCACCTACACAGTTAATTCATGTTCTCACTTTCACACTTCTTCTCACACCTCCTTATCTGAACCATTTGAAGGGTTTGTTTCAAGATATCATCTAGGCACAGAAATACTACACGCATTCTAGATAATAATAGATATTTTTAAGAAACAAGCTGAGTACAATGTGAATAGGATGGTGTGGATAAAAACTCTGCTTTTGTGCATATAGTCCCTCT
The DNA here is from genome assembly GCF_000695815.1 of Acanthisitta chloris. NCBI lineage: Eukaryota > Metazoa > Chordata > Aves > Passeriformes > Acanthisittidae > Acanthisitta > Acanthisitta chloris. The sequence continues at coordinate 22,100 of NW_008673574.1, read as the reverse complement.
ATATACATACAACTGCCCCTTCCTTTTGTTTATATTTCTTGGCAGAGATTTTTTGAAATTACCTTCCATTGAATGTAGAGTTAATAGCACATGAGATATTGTTAATCATCATTGGCCACAGATTAGTTTCTGCTGTTATTGTAAGCCCAGGCATAAGAAATAAATCAGGAAGGAAAAAAAAGTAGAAGGAAAAAAAAAAGAAACCAACAACAAACATGGCATCGAATTAAAAACCCAGAGAGACTATTCTGAAAATCCTTTAGTGTCTGCTCAATATTTATTCTTCTGCTTCCACAGTCACTGCCGCTTTCTGTGTGTGGGGGCGTAGGCATATACCCATTTCAGGGTGGCTGTGGCTTATAACCAGATGTCCCACTGGTCTCTTTTTTCAAGGATATATTAAAGGAGTAAACAGCTCAAACTGCTGACACAGGACACTGCTCACCAGAATTCCCCACAGCACTAATACAGGCAATGTCCAGGCAAGACTATCTGTAACAAGTTGCAGAGGTGTCTGCTTGCCCCAGGGAAGTGAGCTTCCTCCAGCTGTGTACCATGGGCCTGGAGCTAGGGGCAGCCTCAAAGTGTTGCAGCCTGAGGGGCCAGGCACAGCTCAGGAAAACAGCATCCATGGGCAGGGGAAATAGGGATGCTGGGCCTGGCAGGGAGCTGTGGCAGACCACTCATCCAGGGACCCAGGGGCCATTTGAGCCACCACCCCTGTATATGCATGTGCATATGCACATGGACTTGCTCTCTTGGGGATCACCAGGACCCTCCTCACACTGTGTAAATTGCCAGTCCATCTGCAATTCAGGACTTGAGCTGTGGTATTTCATCAGTGAAGATTTGCTCAGGTACCAAAAGAGGTCACAGACCCATGTGAAATCATGCTGAAATACTTGCCTTTTTGGGTTAGGATGTTCAGGCACCTACACAAGAGAGGCCAGGGAAGCAGCAGGTGTCTCTGTGGCCAAAAACACCAGCATGCAATGCCCTAGCTGGGGTGGGCAGGTGTGGGAGTCACCCCTTGCTGCTCACAGATTTGAAAGGTTAGTTCCATCTACCTTGTTCCTCCATGGGTTTGCACATGAAATGGAGACAGTGCTGGCAGCCAGAAGGAACCAGAAGCCCCAACATCCTCGAGCCTGTTTGAAGTCTAACCCATAACTTGGAATTTTGCTTTCAGTCATGGACACTTCTGTTGTGGGTAAGTCTGAACAGCCCAAAACCTCATAAAAAATCAAGAGGGTGTGTGCAGCTGCTGATTCTGTGACAGGATTGAAGCCTGGGGCTCTGGATCCTGATTCAGAGTGATTCCTCTGGGCCTCATCCATATTTCTGCTCAGTGATCACCACAGAGGCAGAGCCAGCACCTCCATCCTAGCTAACTCCAACACCCCAATCTGGAGGGACCTATGGCAGGCTAAGCCCTGGGGCTGAGAGCACTGGCTCCACCCCATCCTGACTGGTAAACGAACAGCCTTTCCTTTTGGAGCTTGTATGGACAGAGCATCTTAATGTTTATTTGTGTCCAACCAGCCTAGGTAACAAAGAGGTGAGAAGGTCTGAGGAGAATTTGTACTAATGATGGAGAAAGATAGTTAAGGGTCTGGAGGAGGAGCTCTGACTCGTGGCTTGAGACAGATAGTTCACCTTGAGGGGCACCCCAAGGGTGCAGGTTTCTTCCCTCCAGCCTTACCCTTGCTTGCTGCTGCATTTTTCTGCTCTGTAAATACTGCAGGAATCAATGCTGCAGCTAATGTGGCGCTTTTGACATTTGAGAGAGGATTATCTCAGAAACGTGTATAAATCTGCTTCATCAAAAGACCAGAGTCAGAAAGCAGATGTCACCTTGCAGCCCCTGCCTGCCCAGGATCTTCTGGTGGCAGCCTCACAGGGATAGTCCCCATGTGTGTGGGAAGCTACAGGGCTGTTGCAGCACTGGGTGAGTCTGAGCATGTAGGTAGGGAGGGAAAGGGGCAGCTGGTTGTGTTGTTTGCTTTGTGCTGGTGATGATGCAGTGGTATCATTTTCACGCTAAATGCTAATTTTCTGCTTTGCTGGCCTCAGAATCGCCTACATTCATATCCTTCATTGCAGCAATTAAAGGGCTGGGTGCATCAAGCTGAGGCACTTGCAATGAGTGTGATTTTAATCTGTGTGCATGGGAGGGAAGGAGGAATGTGATTGCCTTGCTGTTGCTGTGGGAACATGTGAGAGCCCATGAGAGTTAGGAGAGACCCTACCCTGGTACACATGTGCATCAGCTCCAGCCCAGCATTGGACCAGGGAGTGCAGGTTTGCTACATCTTCCACTTCTCCATCTACTCAAGAATTCCTGTATGACTCAGTAAAACATTGGAACACATCACCTCTCCTCTACCTCATGTTTGTACCCTGTGATACCACACTCCAATGTGCCATGCGCAGTGCCAAGGTCCCCAGCCAGTTGTGAGCCAGGCTGAACATCACTTGCCTGTCCCATCCAATGGGGAGGCAGGGCAGAGGGAGAGTGCCACACTGCACTTGTAAGATTTCCAGGTGTGCCTGTAGGTAAAAGGAAGGAATTACATATGTCCCTGCTGTGAGACAGCATCTGAGATTGTTCTGCATGGGTGGGCAGGACAGTCCATTTGTGAAAGTGCCAGGAAAGATATTAGCATGTAAGTACTTAAGCATTTACACTGTTTGCCTAAGTCATAAACCTTGTGCTGTTGGATATGCTCACAGATCCTCTCTGCCTCTCCAGATGGCTTAAATGTGCCTCTGAAGGGGAACAGGGGACTATCACTTGAATCACTGCAGCTTTGTTTTCCTTCAGTGTCTCAGTGACCATGTTTGCAGGGAGGGGACCAACCTGTCAGAGTCCTCAGCAGAGCTATACCTCTCCCTGCTGCTGCCACAGCACTGTGGGAGTCACAGCAGGTGACATGAGCAAAAGAATCCCTAAGAGGTCAAGGGAAGAAGGTTGGACTCTCCTTGCTTTGTGCCCCCTGTCAAGCGATTTGTATGCACATGGGCATCTGCAGAAAAATAACATCTAGGGAGAGACCAACTTCTATCCAAACTGCAGGAGCCATTGAAGAGGAGGATAACAATACCTCTGGGATAGAGACAAGCTTCCCAGATCATCATTTTAGCTCCTCCTTGAATGTGTCCCAACTCCTTCCTAGACACCTCTCTCCTCTTTTCATCCCTTTCTCTCCTGAGTTCATGTGTTTGGCTCCATGGAGATCAATCATAAGCCCCTGTCACCTGACATGGGGGGCTGCTTGTGCAGGTTGGTCCCCTTACAGACATTGAGCCATGTGAGCATATGAGTTGCTCAGCATGAGCACTGTGTCTTTTAGGCCCCTTTCAAGTTCAGGAGTCACCACTGTGTTAATGCTCTTTGCTCAAGATGAGGTTTAACAAGGCCAAGTGTTGGTCCTGCACTTTGGTCATAACAATCCCATGCAGCACTACAGGCTGGGGACAGAGTGGCTGGAGAGCACCAGGCAGAAAGGGACCTGGGAGTTTGGAGAGATAGAAAGCTGAACATGAACCAGCAGTGTGCTCAGGTGGCCAAGAAGGCCAATGGCATCCTGGCCTGGATCAGGAACAGCATGGTCAGCAGGACCAGGGAGGTGATTCTGCCCCTGGACTTGGCACTGGTGAGGCTACACCTTGAATACCATGTGCAGTTCTGGGCCCCTCAGCTCAGAAAGCATATTGAGGTGCTGGAGCAGGTCCAGAGAAGTGCAACAAGGCTGGTGAAGGGAATCAAGCACAAGTGCCATGAGGAGAGGCTGAGGGAGCTGGGGTTGTTTAGCCTGGAGAAGAGGAGGCTCAGGGGAGACCTTATCACCCTCTACAACTCCCTGAAAGGAGGTTGGAGTCAGGTGGGGGTTGGTCTCTTCTCCCAGGCAACCAGCAGCAGGACAAGAGGGCACAGACTCAAGCTCTGCCAGGGGAGGTTTAGGTTGGATATTAGGAAATGATTTTTTACGAAGGCGGTAATCAGGCATTGGAATGGGCTACTCAGGGAGGTGGTGGATTCACCATCCCTGGAGGTTTTCAAGATGAGACTGGATGTGGCACTTAGTGCCATGGTCTAGTAACGACGGTAGAGTTGGACTTGATGATCTTTGAGGTCTTTTCCTAACTGGATGATTCTATGATTCTATGAATGTCTATGCTGTTTCTTCAGTTTCCCCAGTCCCACCCTCAGCTTTCAGCATCACTTCTGCTATGTTCTCTGTCAAGGGGACTGATGCATGTCCCCTTCAGGAACTATGCCAGTCACTTCAAGGGCCCAATGATGTCCCACTCAAAGGAAGGGCCCCATGTCCCCTCACAGCCCATCCCACCACAAGCGCTAAAAGGCAGAAAGGGGTGTGGAAAAGCACACACTCCTTCTCCAACTACTCCCAGTAGGCCTGAGCATTCCCTGCAAATGTCCTGAGAAGGAAACCCTTTGTTCACACTGCCTCTGGGAGCTGGGAAGGGAGAAGGAGCAGCTAGCTAGTTAATGCTGGCTGTGTGTGGTATGTGACCAGGAACCAGGCTCAGGGTATGACAGTGTCCAGGGAGATGGGCACTGGGTGAGGAGGGAGTGCTAGGTGTCAGGCAGGGTGCACTGAGTACACAGGGCTGTGGACCACAGAGGGCTGTGAAGACAAACCTGAGCTTCCTTCAGCGTAGGTAGTCCAGGCACTTACTTGTGCAAGGGTGGAAGGAGAAGGCTTCAGCATGAGCTCCCTATGTGCATGTGGGACATGGGATCACACGGATCTGTGCCAGGTTGGTTTCCCTACTTCCTATACCTAGGCTGGCATGAAAAAACTAGCCTGGGATGACTTCACTTGCTGTGATTCTACACTGGTAACCACAGAGGCATGTCTCCTCATATCTGTCTTACTCCCTGACTCTCTGTTTCTCCATCTGAATCATTTAATAGAAACACCGAATATTTTGAGTCGGAAGGACCTTAAAGGTCATCCAGTTTCAAGCCCCCTGCTGCAGGCAGGGACACCTTCCACTTAGATCAGTTTGCTCAAAGTCCTGTCCAACCTGGCCTTGAACAATTTTAGGGATGGGACAAGTCCTCCTCTCTGTCTCCGTTTTGTGGTCCACTCACTTTTTGTGGCAGTCAGACATGGTAATTGCAGACAACACAAAAATCAGAGGTGTGGCTGGTTTTTTCTCTTCACTAGTTCAGAGATTTTGAATCTTCTCTCCAGATTAGCCACCATATCTCAATGCCTGTCATGTTCCCACAAGTAAATTTAATCTCAGCTATTTGAACACTTTCCATTCTTCTGGAGGTTTTAGCACTGCCACTGTTCTCTGGTCAGGCAGGAGACTGAGTAACCTTGTTATGCAGCAGGTAATCCTGTGCAAACAGCCTGTGCATACCTACACCATAGCTCCACAATACATCTACCTCCCCATCAGGTGTGGTCTGGGCAGGTCAAAGTTGCCTTGTGTACACAGGTCAGCTATATAGCTTGGTTACAGAAGAGCTGGCTTTACTCACCATGGGCTGCAAGATACACATAAACATCTTTATGACCTTCTGCTTCCCAGACAGGGGCCAGCCTGAAGGATAAGACAGAGGAGGAAACAGTTAGAGAGGAGATGGGTGCTTCCCTCCATTGAGCTCACAGCTCATGCCCAGCAAGACCCTCTATCAGGCCCAATCTGATCCCTTTAAAAAGCACCTCTTCTTCTGGCCCAGCATTCAAGAAGAGAGGACAGACACAGCAAGCACAAGTGTGCTGGAGGTGTATGTTCACTATTAAAAAAAACCAAAAACCCTAAAAAACATTAATCTGTTTGTGACCGGCAGCATCTGAAGCTAACTGTTTTTGCATCATGGACAGGTGGCTTCCAGTGCTCATGTATGTGGGCAGGGGCAGGATAAATGTCCTTGCAATCCTCACAATGAAGGAGCCACATGTGGACCTGCTGCACATCCCAAATGTCCATGTCAGTGAGGGCACCCTACTGTGGAGGGGAGGATGAGAAAGACCTTGGTCGGGGTTAACACAGGCTTGGACAGATAGGCAGAGAGTTCCCTCCTCCTCCTTCAGAAGCATGGAGAGCTTTATCCCCCACACTGACTGAGCTTTGAGCTCAGCCTCTCTTCCTCCCGCTGTGCTCTAATGACAATACAAGAAGGAGAGGAACTAGAGTTTGACATCTGTGAGAGATTTCTGTTGTTGTTTAGGATGGACCTCTCTGTCTCTTCTTCTGTCTTTCCATTTATTTTACCATCTCCTTTTTCCTTCCTCCACCCCAACACCCTTCCCTCAAATCCAGTCCTCCTCTCCGTTTTGTCTTAATTCTCCTTGCCTTTTCAGTAAGTGAGGAATTAAATAAGCCTCTGTGGAGACAAACCAAGGTAGTAGTTTTTCCCTTGCTTCCTTGGCTAGGACATCAATGCAGTTAGAGAGGAGACACCTCCTAAAGATGCTGAATTTATTTTAGTACCAAGTCCAGCATGCACCAGGTCAGGGGTTTGGGACCATCCTTAGAGCCACATGCACTGCTTGCAATGCAAGAGCTTACTGTGAAGTCACAAAACACCTACATATCCTGTTCCCTGCCACCTGAAGTGACAATAACCACCCTCTCGGCACTACCCCACAAATAGGACCAGGAAAGGTGTGGTCTGACCAGCACCAAGGGCTCCCCATCCCTCAGTTGAGGCTCAGCCAAAAACTTAGCAATAAAGAGGGGCATAGGCTGTTTGCATTTAGTGGATAATGAAAGAACCTGAAGGTAGTAGGAGCAAATTAAAGAAGAATTCATAGGAAGAGTTTCTTTGCTTTACAGAGTGTTCTTGCTGGGGACTGTCCCTTGATGCTGCTATCTTGTATCTGTGCAATCAGAGTAAATAAGTCTCCTCTTGTAAATGCTGACCTCAAGCTGTGTAGTAAATGCTGGAGCCAACCAAACCTGTGTTTGGTCGCTTGCAGCAGTGTGTTGCTTTTCAATATGATGCTGCTGTATTGCTTTCACCACAAGCACCAAAGAAAAAGGTTGTGAGATGCTTTCCTTTGGGACTTAATTCCAGGTACAGTTCAGCATCTGACCAAATTTTGTTTATTGCTTGCTCTCACTCCCCACATTGCAAAAGCAGCAAGTTTCCTGTTATGGTTTATGCCATGTCTCTACTTGAGAGCTGACTTAATCTCTGTGTTTTCCTTTCCCTGTTAATCTCAGGATTAAGAAAAAGCTGTGAAAGTATGACTTGAGCTTTTAGAAATGTTTTCTGCTCTGAAATAAATAAAAAAAAAGGAAATTAACCTGCAATGAGCAATCCTTTTTATTTAGAACTGAATTAATGAATTTTAACTGAAGATGGGCATGTTGGGCATTAATATATGTATAATTATGCAAAACCACTGTTATGCCTCTAATGAAAATTAGATTCTACCATTGAGGCTGTGTTTGGCGATAGTGTATGTCTTCATTTGTGCTATATTTATTCTTTTTTCCTAGCTGCATGACCTAGGATTACAGTTGCTATGGCGATAAGACAGTTACTGAAGGAAGGAGTGAAAGGTAAGTTTGTATGTCTGCCTGTGCTGAGGGGGTGGCCAGGGGGGGCTGACAGTCTCCTTCCCCCATGCTGCATCTGCCTCCTGTATTGCTGGGACTGAAAAGCACTATTGCACAGGCTATGGTATTTTCTGAGTAACTCAGGGATGGGTGCTCAAGCAGCAGAAGCAAGTTTTTCCCCAGCAGTGTGTGTGCATGACCAGGCCATAGGATTGCTGCACTGGGACTGATTTTTTTAGTTGGAGTGGGGGAACTGATCCCCTGCATGTGTATCTACCAATGACCTTAGAGGGGTTTAGAGGTGAGGATGTCTGGCTTAGGGGGGCTCAGAGTAAAATCCTCTGACTACTCTTTTGTATTTGTGGCCCTGTGTGCCCTGGGCATAGAGCTGGAGATGTTGAGCATACTTAAAAGATGTGTAAATGCGGTGGACGTGGCAGTGCTGGGTTGACAGTTGTACTCTATGACCCTAAAGGTCTTTTCTTACCTAAATGATTCTATAGTTCTATAAGTGGCAGCTCCGGACCCTGAGTTACATTACCAGCCCTTCTGCTGGGATTTGCTTCATGGTGCTTGCTGCAGGAAGGGCAGCATCCCCCAAAACTCTTCCAGACCTGAGAAAAAGCTGAAGAGTGCACAGGTTGTTTTAACAAGTAATTGATAGTGAAGGAAAGTCTGTCCTTGGTGCAGCTTTCTTTGTTGGCAAGTAAAAGACACAAAGTCATGTTTCCCTCAACAGCAGCTGTCCAAAACTCCAAGTGTCTCTTCTAGCCTGCATTCTGCAGCCAAGGCTCTCCCCTAGCTTGTCCTGTGTGTGTGTGAAGTGCTGCCCTAGCTTTCTGCCTACCTCTTCCATTCTGCTGTCCCTGTCTTTCTCTGCACTTCTCCACCAAAGCTGCCCTCTCCATTTACTTTAAGCTCCTTGTAGAAATGCTTACCATGGAAAGTCAGATTGACCATCCTTGGTGATTGCAAGACTTATCCAGTCATATGTTTTTGCACTTGTCTATTCCGAAACAGCTGAACAGCTTCTTTCTCTCTTTCCTCCTGAAATGACAAGGGCTGCTACCACCAACAACTTGAAAATTTTTCACCTGGTCCTCCCAGCAGCAATGCTTTTGCCACTCTCTGAAACTCTGGGTCATGTTCTTCTCTCAGGTACATTGTAAATTAACATATTAAGGGCCAGTGAGCAAGTCTCAGGCTCCCACCAACTGGTTTCTGTGGCCTTGAATATCTCCTTGGGCTTGCTAAACTTGTAATTAGGTATAGATTTTCCACCAGAGGTCTTATAGCTGTATTAGCAAAAGACAGAATGTTTTAAAAGAGTCTCTCCTCTCCTGCCCTGCCGTGCTTTGCGTTTTTTTCCAAGCGAACTCTTTGCCTGTTTGCAATTTATCAACAGCACAACCACTTTAACTCAAGCAGACAGTGCTCTCCCACTTGCTTGGACAGGGGTAAGGAAAATGATGCATCTGACAGGGACAGTCCTGTGTGTGTACTGCTCCCTTCCCTTGAGAAAAACTCTTCCAAGCCACTAAACCTCTCAGTTTAGTGGTTAAACCTCTGAGGGATTCTCCTTATGCTCAGTCCCCCTCCCACCCACAATCGTCAGCATCCATCAGCAGCTGGACAAAATGCCTGTGCTCACTGGGGACTTCACAGCTGGGGTGGAAAAACCTGATGAGTGATGGTCAGTGGTGACTAGAGAGCAAGGTGAAGTGCTTGTCAGTCTTAAGGTAAGGGCGGGAGCTTGAAGGAGTTATGTTTCAGCCTGTTAGATAGTTGTTGTCACCCTCTCATGGGTGAGAAGATATTCTTGGGGCTAAGGCTTTTCTAGCTCACAAGCTGGGAAGAAGCTGCTTCTCCAGCACAGTAGTCTGTCTTCCTTTCAAACTCAAACAATGTGGCAGGTGCTGAGGGCAGAAAAAACCTGCAGGCTGCTTCCCACTGCCCATGTGGGACTGCTCAGCAAAGTAAACTCACTTGCATCTTCTCTAAACCACAGGGCTCAGCAGAGCAGGCTGCCCAGCTTTTCCCTTGAGGACAGTTTCAAAGTATTGTTAAATGTAGCTTGGAGATTGAAAACATGCTTCTGTGTGCAAAAACTGAAAAAGCAAGAAAGAATAAAAAGCTGTACAAGGGACTATGCATCTTAGGCAGAAGAGAAGAAGCAAAATGAACTCTCTCACATTTTTATCTCCCCTTCCTGAGCTGGGGAAAGCAGCAAGGTAGGAAAAGAAAAAGGTTTTTCTCCTGGGAATCCCTTATGGCTAAGTCCTGCTTCAGCTGTGTCACATCTCAAAATTTCCTTGCACAAACGTATGAGGCTGTGCAAGTGGAACCAGCAATAACAAGGGATGATGGCTCATGTGGTTTGGAGGTGTCAGTGAGGTTAAGTCAGCCTACACCCTACATCAAACCTGCTTCCATAAGAGAAAAGACTTGTTCATTTTCACAGGAGAGACACCCTTCTGAGAAGAACCAAAGGCCCCGTATGCAGACTGCACTGACTTCTTAGGGAAGTCTGCTGCCTTCCTGGGGCCCAGGTTAAAGATGTGAAGAGAAAGCTTCCTACCCTGGTATGGCCCTCGGATTGTCATCCACTATTGATTTTTCAGTTAGGTAGCAATAAAGTTACAGGAATTCCAAAGTTACGTTACAGGAATTCCAAAGGCAATCAAGAGAGACTTCAGGGCCTTGCAATGACAGGTTAAGGGATCATGAGCACAAGTAGTGATCTACCTTTCCAGTTGCAGGAAATGATGAGGGAAGAAATGGGAAGAGTCAGCAGATCAATATATGTCTTCAGGACTGCTGTCACTGGCAGAATTTTGTGGGTTTCACCATGGACCAGTTTACATGACACCAGGCCTGCAATCAAGAGAGACTTCAGGGCCTTGCAATGACAGGTTAAGGGATCATGAGCACAAGTAGTGATCTACCTTTCCAGTTGCAGGAAATGATGAGGGAAGAAATGGGAAGAGTCAGCAGATCAATATATGTCTTCAGGACTGCTGTCACTGGCAGAATTTTGTGGGTTTCACCATGGACCAGTTTACATGACACCAGGCCTGCCGGTAACAGACATGGTACACCTAATTCAAAGGGGGAAAATGATCTTCACACAGGAGTTAACTGGACTCATTGAAAGAGATTTAAACTAGATTTGAAGGGTGAAAGGGAGAAAACCAGGCTCCCTAGAGATAAGCCTGGGGGCAGCATGCAAGTTTGGGGGATGGTGTGCTAGCAAGATCCTTTGGTCTGCTATCTCAGTGGAGGTAGGAGAAGGTGATCCAACAAAGATACAAGGGTTAGTGATGTGTTAGAAACCATGGAAGTGCTTGAGAATGGCCACATAGGAATTAGGGCTTCACCCTCCAAAAGGTGTCAAGATAAGTAGCCCAACTGAAATGCATCTACACCAATGCATGAAGTATGGGGACCAAACAGGAGGAGCTGAATGCCGTTGCACAGCAGGAAAACTATAGCACAGTTGCCATCATGCAGTTGTGGTGGGATGACTTGCACAACTAGAATGCTGCAATGGATGGCTATAAACCCTTCAGAAGAGATGGGCAAGGAAAGAGAGGTGGTGGGGTAGCCCTGTATGCTTCAGAGTGTTTTGACTATCTAGGGGTTTAATGGTGATGATGAGAGTGTTGGGTGTTTATGGGTAGGAATTGGGGAAGACCAAGAAGCCAAGCAACTAGCTGCTCATATCTTGGATGGGTGTACAATTTGCTCGGTAGAAACATGGCTGAATGGCTGGTCCCAAAGAGTAGTGGTGAATAAAGTTGCATTCAGCTGGTGGCCTGTCACCAGTGCTGTTCCTCGGGGCTCAGTACTGGGGCCACTTCTGTTCAAAATCTTCATCCATGATCTGGATGACGAGATTGAGTGTTCCCTCAGTAAGTTTGCAGACAAGTTGGGCAGGAGTGCTGACCAGCTTGAGAGAAGAAGACTCTACAGAAGGATCTGGACAAACTGAAGAAAAGGAGGCTCAGGGGAGACCTTATCACTTTCTGCAACCACCTGAAAGGAGGTTAAACAATGTGAGGGTCAATACTGCTCCCAAGTAACAAGTGACAGAACAAGAGGAAATAGCCTCAAGTTGTCCCAGGGGAGGTGTAGATTGGATATTAGGAACAATTTCTTCACTGAAAGGGTTGTCAAACTCTGCAATAGGCTGCCAGGGATGTGGTTGAGTAGCCATCCCTAGAGATATTTAAAAGACATGTTGATGTGATGCTTAGGGACGATTGAGTGGTGGATGTGGCAGTGTTGGGTTAATGATTGGACTTGATGATCTTAGAGGTCTTATCCAACCCAAGCAATTCTATGATCTCATCTTGAGATCAAGATTGCCAAGCCATGGTCGTCTTGCAGACAACGCCTGAGGTGAAGGTGAATGCACAGTAAAGACAGATTTATTGCATGACCCCTGGGGAATGTGGTTAATGCATTAGGCTGCTTTCTGGTAGCAAAGTGTCAGATGATAGGAAACCTTAGAGGAGAAGCATTAAGTCTCTCAGGCTTAGTTAGACTGTGGGTCCAGCCCAGGTCAGCAGTATAACGAATCATAAACACCAGGCTGAGACTGGGCAGTGGGCTTCATTTTACATCTGCCAGCAGCAGGTCAGAAAAATCAATCCGCTATTAAGCAGTGTTTTTATCAGCCTCTGACTTTTCTATCTCCTCCCTTAGCCTTCTGCAGGTCAGTACTGAGGTAGGTGACATATGTGTGGGTACACACAAACTCATAGTGCCTGTGCCAGCTGGGTATGAACAGAGGGTTAGAGGCAGCCTGGCTGCTGCTTCTTCTCTGGGAGGAAACCTGCTGAAAAAAAACCCTCAACAAACAATTTCATGATTGCACCCCTCTCCTTCTGTAAATATTAATCATAAGCTGTTAAAAGGGAGCAGCTGCGGAAGATGAATCCTGACTTGTCATTGTTCTTTGTCAGGAGGTCAGCCTAGTCAGCACTCAAATATCCTTCCCCTCTCTCTGCCCCCCTGCCACCTCTGTGCACTGCATTCCCATGCTGCCAGGGGTTCATAAAGACCAGGGATGCTCTTCATAAAGACAAGGATGCAGCAAAACACATTATGTGCATGTGACCATAATCTCAAATGAGCTGTCAGGTGCTTAAGGGCAGAAGCTGCTACCAGAGTAGGAGCAGTTGGACTGATACAAGGTGTTAATGAGAAGGGATCGCATTGCCATCACAGGTTTGGTCTCTTTGAAGCAGGAGTGGGCGATGGGGTCAGAAGAGTTTGCAGCCTGACTTTTACATCTTCAGACATTGATGCAGTAGCATGACTTCATCACAGTCCTTCTGTCCACATGAGTTCCATCAAATATAGCATGTCACCTTGAGAGGCAACAGGTAGCTGGGAGCTCTGTGGATGGAGCCATGAGGGTCCTGTGTGTTTGGCAGAGAAATGAGAGAGGTGGCAAATTCTCCTCACTGCAGGACAGAAGGAAACAGTGGCATGTGGGAGGGATGGAGCTGGCTGATCAATTGCCTACCAGCTTTGGGATCAAATGTAACTGCAGTGTTTATAGGCATTTTTATCAGCCACAGAGTACAGCAAATAGGTGGCAACTTGCAGTGTGGGGGGGTTTTGGGATTTTTGTTTTGTTTATCTCAGGAGACATGAGTTGTTGTGATGTCGTACATCAGATCAGATGCCTGTGCTCCCAGGTTGTCTCAGGTCACTGAGCTTCCTCCTAGATGCAGCTCTGGGCCAGCACGGATGTGTTGTTTCCTTACCCTCATGGGATGGCAGAGCGAGCAGTGGGCGTTGGTTGAGAGCTGCAGAGGGTTCTCAGGAAGGACAGACAGGTGCTGCTGCATTGTTTCTCAGCATCACAGCATGGTTATTCTCTCCTGGTATCACAGACAGGCTGTGGTGGGGTCACTCCCTTGTGTGTGGGAGGGATGGAGGGAAGGCAGGTGGATGGGTGAGTGGGTGCCACAAGAATGTGGGTCTTAGTGGGGAGCAAAGGCAGCGTCCAGTTCCTGTGTCCTGGCTGGCAGTCTGCTGCTTTTCTATAGTTTGACTCTTGGCAACTGAAATCAAATCCAAAATGGTCTGGCAGATTTTATACCTAGGGCATAACTTGCCTGCCTAAATCTTTGCCTTTGTCCAAGAAGTCATGACTTCTCTGAGCTTGCTGCTGACAGTGCTGGATGAGGCTGCTCTGATCACCACAAGGGAAAGTTTGCTTGTGTCTGCACTTCCTCTGGTCCCCAGGCACCCTCCTTCAAACCTGTGACAAAGTCATATGCATCTATTTTCCTAAGATCAGTTTTTCCTGCTTAGGTTTTCTTCCCATGTACAATATGGTGAAGAAGGATGTGTGCTTTCTCTTCAGTTCTCTTCTTTGTTTGGGGTAAAGATTTTGGCTGGAGGTCTGCTGCCAGGGATTTCCAATGTGGGGGCTCCTGCTGTGACTGGGTGGTGGTGACCTCTAATGGGCAGCTCTGAAATGCCTCATCAAGGGATGGAGGCCCTTTAGACATGAGGTTTTATTGTTATACAGGTCATTTTTATACATAGCTATTGTGGATGTGGCATCAGAGATGTCTTGCATGGCTTGAAGGCAGTCCTGTTCCTTATGACTTGCGCACTTGCTTTTGCATTTCTAGTCCTTCTTAGCTGGCAGGAAAGAAGCAGCTGAAACCACCCAGCCTGCTGATTTTCATAGTGCATCCATTCTCCTTGTCATCTGGAGAGTGGGGAAGAAGAAAGGGATACAGGAGGAAAAGATGGAAAATGAGGACTACAGTCAGCTTCAGTTCTCTTTAAACAGTACTTTACCAGCCATGGCAACTGCTGTGACTCTACTGTGTTTTGTGGATTTGTTTGTGATTTGAAGCACACAGATCACTTTAAGTGCTGCTTTGTTTTTAAAAGCTGGAGTAAAGTTAAATCTATGTGAAAGATGGGGAGCCTCTCTTATGTCCAAAATCAAGGGAGAGAGCTCAAGACTGTTTAGACAGCCTACCCAGTAACATACCCTGCAACCCTTATACTCACTGCTAGTAAAAGTGTTCAATACCCTGAGACTCCTGCTTAAAGCAAATCATTTGTGCTTACACATCGATGGGTGTTGGGAGCATTTAGCATCTCCTTTATTGTATCCTTTTAAGTCTCCTTTGTTCTTTGCTCTTTGGCTCTTGCGTCTCAGGATAAACTCTAGTGATGGGCTTATACATAAGTGAGCTTTTCCAAAGGTGAGAGAGAAACAGCAGTTCAGCTCTCCCTTTATCTGCCTCTTTGGCATGCCTAAAATACAACACTTTATTAAAAGAACATCTGATTAAATTAAAAGATTGCAAGCTTGGAACTATGCTGCAGATCATTGCAAAGTAAAAGCATGCTGTAAAACTGACTCTCTGTCCCAGCACACTACTGAAAGCAATATCTCTGCAAGATCCACTTGTGCTGGACATGTGAGAGCTGATTGAGAAAATGCAGAGGTTTCAGAATAAATAATATTTACTGATATTATGCTAAACCCTATGCTTCAGTTCCTCGGGCAATTCGTATTTATCAGGAACATCAGACACAGAAGATCGATGCTTCTGCATCATTTACCTTCTCTGTAGCATCTGGTAATGGTTACAGGGATAATATATAAAGGGTTTCACCTGGGTTGGTAATCCCATGCTTTGCCAGGAAGCTGCATGTCTCCGTTCCTTGCTTACTCTTTACTTGTGCCTGCCAACAATGTTTACAGGAAGATTAAGTGAACTGGAGGGTTGGCTGATCCCTGACATGATTTAGAGCTTCCTGTTACAGATGAATGAGCAGCTGACAGAGTAAATGGAGATTGTAAGGTAGTAACCAGGACCTCCTGTTGGCCAATTTGTACATCTCCCCTTCGGGGGCAGGTTGGGGTGCCTGGGGAAGGGGGGGAACCCTTTTCAGCAGTGATGGTGTTCCCCATACCAGCTCTCAACAGCTCCCTGGGAACCAGAAGCAGCTTTTATGCTGGGGTAACAGGGAGATTTCTAAGACAAGCTTGACCCCACCAGTTCAAAAAGCAAACAAAATAGCCTGTGCTTTGGGCTAGCAATAATTCAGGAGGCAAGGCTGAAATAACTAAATATTAATGGCTCCATTAGATGAGTCTTGAAAGGTGATTGTAACGATCACTGTAACCAGCGAGGGTGGTGCAAGGAGGGGGAGAAGGGAGGGAAGGGAGACTGAGGGTGCTGAAAGCAGATACAGCCTAGAGTAATGATGTGGGGCTGGGCATGGGAAACAGAGCTTGCAGATCAGCAAGGGATTATTGCTTTATTAGCCTCTGGATTAGTGTCCCAGGGCTAGAGACTGCAGAATAGACTGTATTGAATTATTCCTTATCAGTTGGTGCTGGCTGACTCACGTCTGTCCCACTAAGCTCCCTGGTTTGGGGAGGTTTTCTGTGTTCAGGATGGTATGCCATAATAAATAGCTTGGAAAGGGATGGCTTTTAGCAACAAAAAAAGCCACATGCAGATGAGAAATTATAAGGGGACTTGGGGGTGAAAGAGTCACACAGTAGTTTCTTTTCCTTAAATTGGAAGGGCTCTCTTACCTCCAGATCAATGTTCTCAAGACATAGCTGGAGATCTCCAGTCTTTGATTGCGATAGCTTTGATTCCAACACCTTTCCATGTTCCTATTTATTCTTCAAAGGTGAATTCAGACTAGTCACACCTACTTTGACTATAGGTCTAAAATGTCTGGGGATATAATTTTAACTGCAGAAAACAGTCACTTTATTGATATATCTGTGAATGAGGAAGAGAAACAGACTGTGTAAAGGAAAGAGGGAAAGTATACCTGCAGCCGTCTCGTAATTTTGCTGTGAGGTTGGAGGAGGCAAGGACAGAGACAAAGGTGGCAGGTGATATTGATTCTGCAGGGGATGCACCTTGCTGTGATCCAGCAGAAGTTCCTCAACAGACAGGAGTGTGGTGATGAATTACTAGCTCAGGTATCCCATTTCCTTCTCACCACTAAAGATGCAACTTTCTCTGGGGAAAGGGCAGGCAAACTGGTTTGTCTGGTGATCCTCTGGTTGGGAGGAAGGATGAATTATGCTTTGCATTTCTACTGTCCTATATTTCTGCAATCTTCTGAGCCTGCTGAAAGTGTAAAGAGGCATGGGGCTACCTATAAGGGGAGTTCTGGTTTCAGTGCTGTGATGGGCCGTTGAGAAGTGCTGTGTATTGTTAGGTAGAGCAAGGAAATCCCTACTGCAGGGCCATTACCCTTGGTCTGTGAAATAGATTTAGGCTCTGCAGTATCAGAGGTGGTGTTAAACTAATGGTTTTAGGCTTTGTTTGCAAATGGAAGCTATGTGGGAGCCAGTTACAACATCATGCACTTTGAGGCTTGGAATGGCAAATCACCAGAATTAAGGCTTTACAGCAGAGCTGACTACCCGAGACATCCACGGTCAGAGCTTTCTGAATGAAATGCTGGTCACTTGAATATGTGAAATTTGATATGATGCAAACAAGCTAGAGCTGTGCACTTGCAGGCAGTGAGGAAAATGTAGAGCCACCTAAGAGCAAGGCTCCTGCCTGTAGCATGCATTTGTGATGGCCAGCAAGCTTCTATATGAATAGCAACAATTAGCATTGTACTTTTGAACGAGTGTGGTGGCCTGTCAGCAACCTTTGTGCAGAGGGGGTCATGAACCTTAACTAGCTGTTGTGGGCCACAGCTGGAAATAAAGGCTCCATGCAATCACACTGGCATATGGGGGGACTTCATTTCCATTACACTGTTAACCACAGTATCTAGAGTAAAAACAAGCATGTTCTGTAGTCTGACAGACCTCTCACAGAAACCCTACTGAGTGCTTCTGGCCTAACAGAAATATTACAAGTTTTGTGCTGGGGCTTTGCACACACTGACTCTTGAGAAACGGTAATCTTCACCAGGCTTCAGTGATTGATGGTCAGCTGGGAGACCTTTGAGGAAAAGCAGGTGATTCAGAAATGAATGTTGATCACTGGGCATCACCTGGGCCCTCTCTAACACTAGTAGAGACATTTTTCTGCTAGAGATACTATATTTTTATTTAGAGGTAAACCCAAAGGCTTAGTTGTTAGTGATGCTGCAATGAATTCCACACAAGTTTGAATGCAATCCTCAATGTTCCTCTAAATTTCACCTAGAGAAAGTAGTATTCTGCTGACTTAGCATTTGTTCTGTAATTCAAATAGAACAGTTACTTTTAATTTTCTACTCTCTGACTGCTATATAGTTTTATTATATGCTGTTATACAGCTTAGTTCTGATGTGAAGCCAGCTATATTTCAGTTAGATGAATGATCCCTATATAATACATATATATATCTGCAAAGCACTTTGGATAAAAGATGCTAAGAAATGCAGGCTATTATTTTGCTTTTCCTGGTTTTTGCTTTGTCACATGCTGTTTAGTAGCTTTGTTGCTGTTCTCGCTTAACACATTGAAAGAAGTGTTCTGAACAGTTTGGGGACTCCTGGCATCTTGTATTAATTGCCTTTTAGAGGTTGTTTTTCTGTATCTTTTGAAAATCTTTATTTCATAGACGTAATGAAAAATAAATGTTTTAAGCTAAAGTTTTAGCCATCAAGGCGGGGAGGGAAAGAAAACTCAGCTAAATATTTGGCCAATTTTAGGCTCAGCTTTGGGGCTGATGTGATACCAGAGACTCCTCACAGCTGGGGTTTAGGGTACAGGAATAATAACTGGAAAGGAGAAGAGAAGGGTGCACAGTATTCCAGGAAGGATAAAATAAGCCAGTAACCCATCTGGGTCTCTGACAACGTATCAAAGAAGGGTTTTGTAGTCTGAGATTTGTTCTGACAGCAGTGTTTTGAAAATGTTTAGGACCCTTGCCATCATATTTCTTATAAGTCTGATTACCTTATGTGACATATTCTCCACTGCTGTAAATTGCTGCCACTTCATCAACTTCAGTGGCATCTTGTCAGTGTACATCGGCAGAGGATTAGCCCTCTGCATCCAGACACATTGCCTTGAGCTGGGCTGGGATCTTATCACAAGTCATTAGGAGCCTGATGAGAGAGTGCTGAAGGGAAGACATAGGGTTATGATAGGTTGTGGTGAGGACTGACCCAATAAGTGGAACTCATTTATTTTTGATTTATTACTAATTCCAGTTTCTCTGCATGATTTTTGTCTCAGGACACATCTATTGAGACAGAAAATCTTGTAGCTACTATGACCCCTGTGCCACCTTTGTAAGAATGGGAAAGATATTGGTTCTGATATTCTGACCAAAACCAGTGTGAGAATCTCATTCATCCCACCAAAATTCCCCTTGTAGCTACCTTTAGTACTCATCTCTGCTTCTTGTCATAAGGCTACTGAGCACTGCTTATGTGCTGCAGTGTTTTATCATAACTCAGGTATAAAACATTGCCTGTGAAAGATCGTTTGAAATGTCCTTTGGTATCCATTACTGTGAAATGTGCCTTTGAAATGTAAATCATGTCACTGGCTGTCAAGGAGCACTTGGCCTTCAAGGAGTGTCCTGCCTCATTACTGAGGGGAGGGGAGAGGAGGCCAGCCAGGCCAAGGCAAAGGAGAAGCTGGATTTTTCTTTTCGTTCAAGACACCCCTGGGACTGAAACATCTGAAAGCAAGGCCCATAGTGCTGCTTAGCCGGTGGACAGGGACAAGAACATACTGTTGCCCTTGCTCTAGTGACACTGCGCAGGCAGTGCTCTGTCACCTGGTGGGTAGGTTTTTCTCCCTGTGGGTAACAATTCCCACAAGTACAGAAAAGTTTCACTCTCTGGGACTGAACAGGCACTGTCTTTCCTTATAGTTTGGGGGTCTGAAATGGAAAGACTTCCCTTCGCTGGTAGCACCAGGGAGCACAGTGCTGGGTCACCCAGCCTGGCTTGATAGGAGTTGGCTCGGGTACATATTCAGCCATCGTGGTGGAGATTTTCCTTTCTTATTCCAGCCCTGAGTGAGCACATCTGACTGCATAGTATTGTGGTGTCTTTCAATGTGCAAAGTAATATTTCCAAGGCCTATTGAGCTTCTATGTAAGGGCATTGGCTGACTTGACCAGGGAGATCTGGTATAAACCTCTCATGTACCTTAAGGTACATCTATCCAAGACAGTGATGGGCCAAGGGCATATCACCATTAAATGGCTGCTGTTATGAAACAACCACTGAGAAATTCAGTTTGAAAATATTATGATTTAGATAGTTAATTATCAGGTTGCAAAATTCAGACTAGGGCATCTCTTAATCCATGCCAGAAAGCCCAGTCACCTCTGTAGCGTCTTAAGTTTAAAAAAGATAAGACCTTAAAAAAAAATTTGACTGTATCACCTTCATCCAGTCTGAAGCCCAGGCCATGATATTCACCCAAGGAGTGTTATTACTGAGTGAGCCCTTGTGTTGAAAAGCTGACTGGTACCGTGGTCACATCCTTTCACCATATATCAGTTTGTGGCTGGCTGTAGGTCAGATGAGTAGTAGATCTGCTTTTTAGCACTGCTTCAAGGCTCCCAAAGCAGACATCAATTTTATCAGCACTAAGTGCTACAGTCTACAGCAGGTCTGGTCATTGCAAGGAAGACTCAGTGAACTGAAGGTATTTGCTGTGTGGTCCCAGGAAATACATTCTAATCTTCTAGGGTAAACACAAGACTCAGGATGCCTTTAGGCTAAAGGAAATAGGTTCAAGCCTTGCTAAACAGAGCATTTCCCAGTGACATTGGGATTACTTTGCCTTTATAGCATCTACACCTTGAACCTACCTATGCACATATGTCAAACAGGTAATGTGCAAGTCTTTAGGCAAGAATCGTCATTCACTCAGCCTTGCAAACAACTCCTGAATGGACTTTGCTTGAAGCCATGTGACCTTGAAAGTGAGAGCTACTTAAAAACATACTGCTTAATATCTAACACTTAAACTTAGATAGATGGGGACAAGTGCATGAATGAGGATTGCTCACCCTGTTAAAAATCAGGCTTCTCAGAAAAGGAGCTTTTCCCTTACCAAAAGCATTTTCCACCAATATTAGACACATCTCACAAGGAGATGTCACAGCTGAGAGAAAGAGGATTTGAAAATATTATTCACGCTCACATATGTGGAGCATGTTGTATAAAGATTTTGCTGCTGTGCATCTGCAGTGTTTGCTCATTGATAAAGCTATGCAGATTATTTAGCAATGACTGTTACACTCTTGCTAATACTGTGTGTGCTGCTAATATGCCAAGTGCTATTAAACATCTCGGGTGTTGTCAGAGACCAATTTTTATAAGAGCTGCAATATCCCAATTTTGGTGTAATGAGAAACTCCTAATCATGTGCAGTATAATCTTTGCTTGTCAGGAGAGCATATTGAGCCTCTGAAGTAAACATTTCTGCAAAAGTGGAATACTGTCTTATACTTTCTCTCAGCCAGTTATGACTACACAGCTGGTGTACAAGTGCATGCAGTGTGGAGAATTGGTGATGTCTATGTGGTAAACATTTTAACTAGCTTTGCATCCAATTTTGAAGCCTTCTAAATCCCCTCAGTAACAAAGTCCATTCTCCTGATTTTCTGTTTGTGTGATATGTGGCCAATAAACTGTATTTCTGGCAATTGAAAGCTGTTTAGATGAAAGGAAACCCTAATATCAACTGTGTTGTTTGCTTTTGCAAATTCTTCTTTCTCAGGCTCTGTCTCAAAAGTGACTTGACCTAGAATCTCTGTTTGCTATGCTGACATAAAGCGTGACTTCAGATCAACTTAGGAAATGTTTTTTTAAGCATTTACCAAGGCCTCTTCAAATTTTTGTAATAGTCACTGGCTGCAGACTGCAAAGGTAGAATTTTCTAGAGCATCCAGCACTTATCTGAATTTTCTGATCCACATGTGCTTGGATTTTCATAAAGCAAAGGCTGGACAACAGCAAAACCTCCTTCAAGACCTTATCCAAAAAGCACACCATACACTGGTGGTGCTGGGCTATGGAAGAGGGACTGAGGTTCCCAAACTGCATAAGCCCTGTCATTTGGTTAAGAGAGCTGTCAGTTTTCCAAGCTGCACTCTTCCAGACAGTTAATGTTAATTCTACTGGCTGAACTGCTTGGGTCCAAATTGGTTATGTGTTCTCCTAGCACTTCCTTTGAATTTGGTGATGTCTCGGTTTGAGAGACAGGTGTCTGCCAAAAAGGCAAGAGCCTCCCTTGGAATAGAAAGATGTAGCCCCTTTCCCTCCGAATTACTATAATTCCAAAATTAAGGGACTATTGGGCAAAAATATGAGAAAATAGGAATAACAGTTCTTTATTGATCTATATCTACCAAGGCGAACAAAACAACAATAACTGTGGCAGTAACAAATACCTGTGGCAGTAACAACAAACAGACCCAGTACCCCAGTGCAGCCTCTCTCAGCTGTCAGCCCCTTTCCCTTTAGCTTGCGTTTCCTTTTTGTTGGTTGGCGGAGACATTGTGGTAATCTTGTTGATGACGCACGGGAATCTGACGCTGTCCATCTTGCCA
>NW_008673573.1:0-570 GCF_000695815.1 Acanthisitta chloris | reverse complement strand
ATGAGAAAAAAACCCCAAAAATTCAATTTTTTAAATTTAAATTTTGAACTGGACAATTCTCAAAAATGCAGGAAAAAAAACCCCAAAAATTAAATTTTTTAAATTTAAATTGTGAGCTGAAAAATTCCTAAAAAATCAAATTTTTACATGAAATTTTGAGTGGAAAAATTCCCAAAAATGAGGAAAAAAATACCAAAAAACAAAATTTTTTAAGTCAAATTTTGACCTGAAAATTTTTTTCCAACTGGAAAAAAATGTCTGAAAAAATGGAAAAATTTAGGATTTTTTTTTTTTTAGGTCCAGACGGAGAAGAAATTGGAATTGAAAATACTTTGGAAAATCGGCGAAAAATTCGGAATAAAATTTTAATTTCTATGGAATCTTCGGCACCAAATTCTGGTGAGTTTTGGGAATTTTTTTATGGAATTTTCCCTATTTTTTTGCCTAAAAATTCCCATTTTTATCCCATAAATTTTTCTTTGGATTTTTGGACATTTTTAGGGACAAAAATTAAATTGGACCAAAATTAATGAATTTTTTGGTTTTTTTTTTCCTAAAAATTCATGAATT
>NW_008673572.1:0-2432 GCF_000695815.1 Acanthisitta chloris | reverse complement strand
ATTCAGAAGAGGGAGGTCCTTCCTGCAGGCCAACGGAAAAGATCTACCCGCCCCTCCCACCACTTCCCTCAACTTCAGAAACTACAGCGACACCTTCTGGCAGGGAGGAGAAACAAGACTATGTAGAAGAACTTTTAGGGGCAGTGTTAGAGAAACTTAATGATTTAGAACTGCAAAAGCAAAGCCCGGTAGAGAAAAATAACCAAACGCCTAGTTTACCATCCTATAATGAAACCACTAACCCATTTAACATGTCAGCACCAAATGAACTATTACCATTTCCTGTTCCTGCTCCTGAGCGAACACCTATGGCACCTGTGACAACTTCCCAGCATCTCTTCAACTCAGCAACGAACATGTTAGATGACTCATCTCAACGATGGAAAGGAATCAATAGAGATGCCATCATAGCAGGGGCCTTTGTACCACAAGCATTTCCTGTATCGATTACCCCTGGGGGGCAAAGGTCCTGGGAAGCTCTTAATTGGAAAATATTAGAGCGTGCACGATATGCTATCTCACAGCATGGTTTGAATTCACAACTTACACAGCAAATTATTAGATATATATTTACTGCTGACTTATTGATACCGGCTGACAGTATACAAATAGTAAGTGTATTGCTTTCTCCATAGCAACAACTTATTTTTCAAAGAGCTTGGCAAAGACTATATGAAATAGAGCAGGCCAGGCCACGTCAGCAGAATGACCCTTTATATGGGGTTCAAGCCCAAATGTTAATGGGAACAGGGCCGTTTGCTAACAGTCAGCTGCAACCAGGGTTTGCAGTCGAAGTATTACAGCTATCCCAACAGTTAGCACTGCAAGCTATTCTTTCTGTACATGAACCAGGAAAGCCTTATGGATTTACTCATATTAAGCAAGGGCCAAACAAAGGGTATACACAGTTTGTAGACAAACTGTACTCAGCCATCGATAGCTACCCAGATTTAGATGACACAATGAAACAGCAAATATTCAAAATGTTAGCCTTTGAAAATGCTAACGAAAAAACTAAGCAAATGTTAGGTACACTACCAAAAAGAGCAGAAGTTGCAGACATGCTTGATTTAGCAGAGAGGACTGTACAGATGAATAAAGCTGCATATGTGGCTGGTGCGGTAAAAGGGGCTATTACTCCTTTGTTATGGCAGCAAGGGGAAGGTTACAAAAGTGACCAAGAGGTAAAATGTTACAATTGTGGGAAGTTAGGACATTATGGGTCCCAATGTAAGGCTTTCAGACGACCTAGGTGGTGTGCTAGCTGTCGGTCAGGAAGGCATGACACAGAAGAATGCAGGAGGAAGGGAAACCCCCTTGCGTGACGAAACAAATCACGGGGGCTTGGCCAGCAACCCGACAGGAGGATGCCTCGATGCTATCCCCTCCGCCACAGCCAGAAGTGCAGGAGTGGACGTGGAAACCGCAGTAGACACTACCTTACAGAATACAGAGGTGCGACTAATAGAAAAGCAATGTTCAAGGACCATTAGGGCATGGTCTCAGTGCCTTATTATTAGGACGATCTTCAACATCCAGACAGGGTATATTTGTATTGCCAAGGGTAATTGATGCTGATTATGTGGGAAGAATCAAAATAATGGTTTATACTTTAACACCACCTGGTTTTATTCCAAAAGGTAGCAAAATAGCACAATTATTTACAACTTGTATTGCACACCAAGTAAAAACAGAATGGGGAACCGGAGGATTCGGCTCAACAGGATCACCACAAGTATATTTATCTTTAGACATAGCAAGAGTTAAACCTGAATTAACTATAATTATGATCTCTGAAAACAGCCAGAAAAAACATGTTAGAATGTTAATTGATACAGGAGCTGATGTTACAATTATATCAGAATCACAGTGGCCAAAGCCGTGGCCCACAGTTTTGGCTTCATCTGGAATTTTCGGAACTGGAGGAACACAATCAACTCGTGTTAGTAAAAACTTGATTGCATTTCAGTTTCCTGATGGAGCAATAGTCACCACTAGACCTTATGTAATGAATGTGCCTGTTACCTTAGTTGGTAGAGATTTGTTAAGCCAAATGAAAACCCAAATTGCGACCCAACCTTTTAGTGGCGGCCATAGTGGTGGCTGCTGAAGAGCAGCCTATCCTAAAATTGAAATGGAAAACGGAAGAACCAGTTTGGATAGATCAGTGGCTGCTAAAACAAGAAAAGCAGCTGAAAATTAACAAATTGGTTGATGAACAATTAGAAAAAGGACATATTGTTTGCTCTAATAGCCCATGGAACACTCCAATTTTCACTGTTCCCAAGAAGAGTGGGAAATGGAGGTTGTTACATGATCTAAGAGCTGTGAACGCTGTAATGGAAAATATGGGATCCTTGTTGCCAGGTTTGCCGTCCCCTGTTATGTTACCAGTAGATTGGGAATTGTTGATTATTGATTTAAAAGACTGC
>NW_008673571.1:1549-3195 GCF_000695815.1 Acanthisitta chloris | reverse complement strand
CAGCCCCAAAAGCAGTAGCTAGTGCCCCTCGAACCAGCCCCAATTTCACTTATGGGGTGTTTGCTCTCCCAGGGCCAGGCTTGGGGTTGGCTTCACTTTTCCCCATCCCAGGACTCAAACAGCTGGGGATTTAAGGAGGAAACTACAGGGTGTCATCACTGTACCCAGCTCCATGACATTGAGACATCCCCACTGCAGAGAGTCAGACCCTACACAGTGTCCAGCTTGCCAGCATGGCCCCAGTCCTTGTCCCTGGACATCAGGGTTCAAAAGAGCCAGACAGGAGCAGGCAAAGGCAGAAAGAGCCACTCTGCATTCCATGGCAGGGGCCAAGCTCGGATGCTGTGCCCAGCCCCCTCATCCCATTGAAAGGGAACAGGGTATATGAGCAGGGGAAGGGAGTTTTGGGATTGCAGTGGTGATGAGACATGGGGAAACGAGGCAGCTCTGCTTGGCCCTTGAAGGAGGTGTCAGCACTGGGCACTTGCCTAACCCAGCATGTTGATGCCCCCATCTCACTTTTTGGGGGACAAAGGATGAGTGGGACCCCATCCCACCTCCTAGGGGTGATGGGCTGTCCCATCTCTGTGCTGTTCCACACCCCATGAGGTCTTTGGAGTGGTTTTTCAGGAGCTGTCAGGCTGCTGGAGGGCAAGTGCGCTGCAGCCTCATAACCAGGGCTGTAGACCCATAGTTGAGGCCGTGCATACTGGCACAGCTGCCCTCCCTCCACCACCCACATCCCAAAGCCGCTGGCACCCATGGGTGTTCAAGGGCTCAGAGAACAGCCACACTGTCTCTTCCCTAAAATAAGGCTGTGGCCAGCAGGCAGACTGGGGCGGGCAGCCGTGGCTGTGACTATGTTAGGATGTTCTGGGGCCGAGGGCAGATCACATCGTGGGTATGAAGTAATTAACGCTAAGCAGTTTTGGATGGTGTCCCAGGCTTTTTTTCTGTTTTCATTTTAGCCAACTCCAAGTCTGCTTGGCGTCTGCTGGGTCCTGGATCTGGTGGGGAATGGGGGGTGGGAGCATCCATGTAGCTGCCCCAGTGCCTGTGTGTGCCAGGGTGGCATTGTGGGCACTGCACTGGCTCAATGCCTCCCTGCTCCCCAAAATTTGGGTGCTCCTGCTGGCCTCAGGGCTTCCTGGCTTTGGGGGCCCTTGCAGCTGAAGGCAGCTTGCAGGGCCTGATGTAGCCCCCACTTTCAGCTGTGGGTCTGTTTAACTCCCACCTTGCATGCAAGAGGCTCACACATGCACTTCGTGCCTGGCTTACAGCCCTGAAAATTATCTTGGAAAGGGATTTTTAAATAAAAGTTGTAAACATGCTCAAATAGTATTTTTATTACCCAAAAATGCTGTGGGAGAAGAAGGACCGGGGCTGCAGGGTGCATGCATGCACCCAGTGCCTTTGATGCGAGGGGGGCTGGCCCCAGGTGAGGGGGCTGGGGGGGTGTGTGTCGAGCTGTGTGTATGTGTGTCCAGCTGTGCGTGTGCACACGTCTAACTGAGTGTGAGCAGTACAGTTTGGGGGTCTGTGTGTGCTTGCTGTGAACAGGTTGGGGCTGTGCAGGGGAAGGCACGTCCCTGCTGGGGCACACAGCACCACTTCAGGGACGACTTTGGTGCTTGGCCTCATTTCCC
>NW_008673571.1:545-1393 GCF_000695815.1 Acanthisitta chloris | reverse complement strand
CTCCTTTAAATTTAGCTCTTCCGTCTCCAGTTGTGCGAGTCAGGCTGGCAGCCAAAACCTCTGCAGCTGTACGCACCCCTTGGAGAGCAGCCACCTGCCTTGGCAGGCTCCAGGGGCCCAGGAAGGACCCATTCCCTGTCCTTGCTCCCCATGACTGCCCCCCCAGCACAGCATGTCCCACACCTGGGGCCATCCCAGCCCTGGCCTTGGGTAAGCAGAAAGGGTTAAGTGACATGCCCGAAGTCCTCCCAAAATGACCCTCAGGCTCAAGGAGGGTGATCCCTCAAGAATAAAAGCCCAGTCCAGCCCTGCTCCCCCAGAGGATCAGGGAATTCAGCAGGCATGCTGTGCAGGTGTGCTCACCCCTTCAGTGCTGCTTGCCTGGCTGAAAATCAGAGTGCATGGTACCACTCACCTGCACACACACACCGTTGCCTACGTGTTTGTACATACTCACACATGGCACACACGTGGGGCCAGGCCTTGCGCTGAGCCTGGCGCTTGCCCTGTGCCTGTGTGCGGCCGTGGGCTCACCTGTGCACCCACCTGCGTGTCCCTGCAGCTGTGCACACCTGTGCAGGGGTGAACACATGTGCAAACACAGAGATGTGCCTTTACACGTGGGGTTGTGCACACGTGTGCGCTCAGTGCACGTGTGTGTGAGCACACACACCCGAGCTATGAGCAGCGCGGTGCCACATGTGTGCGCACAAGCACACGAGGGCCTGGCTGTGAGCGGGTGTGGGAGCATGTGGGTGGGCAGCATGTGTGTGGGCCGGCGTGTGCTGTGCCCAGGCACCGCCAGATGGTGCCCTGCCTCCACGTCCCCTTTTGGGGACACAAACCTG
>NW_008673571.1:0-524 GCF_000695815.1 Acanthisitta chloris | reverse complement strand
ACCGGGGGGGCACTGTCCTCTGAGGGGTCATGCCCAGGGGTGTTTGGCCTCTCCATCCAGACTCATCACAGCCAGGAGAGAGTGATAGTCATGGTGACATGTGTCTGCCAACACTTTCTCAGAGATGATCAGGGTGGTGGAGCAGCACCTTGGTGGCCCTGGAGGAGAGGGCTTCGCTGCACGGGGTGCCCTTGCGGCAGGGAAGCAGAGCTAAGAGAAGCTGACGGGATCTGTTACGTGGGTTGGGTGGGTGGGCAGCTCCCCCCTCCCCTACCGTGCCCAGCCCTGATCCTTGATTTAGAGATTTCTTGAATAGGATTCCACATTGTATCTTGAGATGCACCAACCCCAGCCTGCAGCGCCTCCAACCCTGCCCAGAGCGGGAGATGCTCGGCTCACGGCAACAGGCGTGGGGTGAGGGCTGCAGCCTGCTCCCGTGAGGCTGAGAGCTAACAAACTCATCACGTGCGGGCACAGCAGAGGTGAAGAAGCCTAAGGAGGGGTGGGAGCCGCGATTTCTGGTC
>NW_008673570.1:7982-8253 GCF_000695815.1 Acanthisitta chloris | reverse complement strand
GCTCCGCGGGGCCATGAGCAGCGAGAACAGCTCAGCGCGGACCCGGCGCCATCACCGGCATCACTTCCGGGTGCGCCCGCGGAAACTCTCGCGAGAGCAACGAGACGGAACGGGACTTTGGGGTGGGCGTGGTTTATGGGGAACTGTGGGCGTGGCTTGAGGTGATTGACGCGTGTGGCGTCGGCGCCCTCTGGTGGACACAACGCACAACTGCACATGGGCTGGGCAAAACTTACAGTTTGGAATGTTTGTCCCAGGATTTGGGAGCGTT
>NW_008673570.1:2682-7218 GCF_000695815.1 Acanthisitta chloris | reverse complement strand
CCTCCAGGGATGGTGAATCCACCACCTCCCTGGGCAGCACATTCCAATGTCTGATCACTCTCTCCCTAAAAAATCTCTTCCTGAGATCCAACCTAACCCTCCCCTGGCCGAGCTTGAGTCTGTGCCCTCTTGTCCTGCTGCTGGTTGCCTGGGAGAAGAGACCAACCCCCACCTGACTCCAACCTCCTTTCAGGAAGTTCTGTTCCTTCCTCCCTCCGTGGTGTGCACGGGGGTTTCTTACCTGTGCCACATCTCCTTTGCTGCCCAGCACCTCTCCAGCTCTTCAGCATTGTCCCCCCTTGTCTGAGAACTCTGTCACAAACAGCCACGATTGCTGTGAGGATCGTTCTTTGCATAAAGGTGATTAATCTTGCACCATCCTAGAGTCAAACCCTCCAGGCAAAGGAACCTCAGTTTCCCCCAATGTGACCTTGCCAGGGTCAGCCTTGGCACCATCACCAGGCTGCCAGAGGGAAAATAGCCCTGCAGTAATGCACATCTTGTCTTCCAGTCTTTATCCTCAGGGACATTGGTCTCTGATGCCAAAAGTGCTGTTCCTATCACGGGTAAACCAACCCTCCCAGGTTCTGCTTCCCAGCTCCTACGACAGCCGTGTCTCATGCTGTGCCTCTTTGCACATGCTCTTTTGTTGGATGGGACCTAAATTTAGCAGCTGGGAGGCAGTGAGCACGTCAGTGTGGTGTGTTAGAGCTCACACTGCAGCACAGCCTCCCTGCACAGCCCTGCAGAGCAGCTCCTTCTGCTGACCAGGGGCACAGAAACAACAGCCTCTCTCCTTTCCCACTGCAAAATCTGGCACTCGACCCCAGTGTGGACCAATATGTGCTACCAACTGTTGCTAAGGAGAAACTCTTCTCTTTCCTATGTCTGGGAAAGTTTCCATTCTCATCCTTTCCTCTCACGTCAGCATTCCTTGCTCTGGGCCTGTTTGAATCCACCAGCAGAACTGTTGTGCTACTCTATGTGATTTTTTTATTTTTTTTTTTAGCCTGTGTATTTTCAACAGCTCCATCCTTCTGTTTGCTTCCCAGCCTCTGCAACCCTGAGGACTGGAAGGCTCTGACACTGCAGTCATTGGTAGATGCAACAGTAATTAGTTCAGATCACGAGTTATTAATTTTCTTTGTTAGTTATTTATGCTTTAATATTGCCCCAATCCCTCCTGTCATCATTGCATAATTTAACCTCTTCTTCCCCTCCCTCCAAGTAGGAGGAATACTGGAAGATGCAAAGTGTTTGTGTAGATGTTTTTGGCCATGTGGAATTAGTCATGTCAGTTTAGTCCATTCTGAAGGCAGATCCTGACACAACACAAAGCCCAGTTCCCTATAATCTTGGCTGGGTATGGAACCTGGAGCCATTTGATTCACACAGTCAGGATTATTTGGACCAGAAAAAAAAAAAAAAGGCACAAAAGCTTCTGAGTATGCTGAGAGTAGCCTGAGCTTCTCTGGAAGGAGAGAGGATTTAGGGAAGCCTCCTGTGACTCCCTAGAGGAGCTGCTCCCTTGGGGAAGGAGAAGGGTTGTCACTGTATTTTCCTACATAAGGTTCAGGTGACAAAGCACATTGCTCTTCTGCCCAGAAGTGTTTTCTGCTTGTCCTATCGACTGTTCTAGCTGTCCTGGCTAAGGCTCAGACTTTACCCCCAGGTGTTCTCTCTTCCCACTCCATCCTGCTGCTCTCCCACCTCCCAAAATCCTGAACCATAGAACCATAGAATGGTTTGGGTTGGAAGGGACCTAAAAGATCATCTAGTTCCAACAACCCTGACATGAGCAGGGACAATTTCCACTAGACCAGGCTGCTAAAACCCTCATCCAACCTGGTCTTGAATACTACCAGAGATGCCACAACCACAGCTTCTCTGGGCAACCAGTTCCTGCAACCTCATGCTTAGGGAAGAATTTCTTCCCTCTATCTAATCTATTTCTAGAAAAAAAAAAAAAGCCCCTGATTATCATAGTTTTGTTTGAAACTCTGAACTTTCAAAGAGTTCTATTGGAACATCCTGTTTGTCTGGCATGAACAGCCCAATCCATCCTGGTCTGGAATACTACCAGGGATGGGGCTTCCACAGCCTCTATGGGCAACCTGTTCCTGCAATTCACCATGCTTAGTGAAGAATTTCTTCCCTCTATCTAATCTATTTCTAGAAAAAAAAAAAAGCCCCTGATTATCATAGTTTTGTTTGAAACTCTGAACTTTCAAAGAGTTCTATTGGAACATCCTGTTTGTCTGGCAGGATCCATCTCCACAGGGCCCTGCCCAGTGAGGGCTGTGATGTCACACTGGTCCTAGAACCAACTCTTCAATGCATGGCACTGACTGCAGCAGCAGTGGCAGCAGCAGTGGCAGCAGCAGTGCCAGCAGCAGCAGTGGCAGCAGCAGTGGTGACAGCAGCAGCAGCAGTGTGCTGTGAGAGTACCATGGTCCTCATCCACCACCTCCTCCTGCTTCTCCTCCTCTTGGTGCCCCTGCATGTCAGGGCTGCTCCAAAAAACCCACAAGATGCAGGTAAACTGGCAGCACTGGTGTTGCCTTTCCCAAGCCATCTTCCCACAGAGGAGCAGAGAGGATGGCTTGTTCCTCCCTGGCTTTAGCAAGGGTTTCCTCTGTGTGAGCACTGTCCTGATAAAGGGAGCCCCAAAGGTCCATCTGCTCCTCTAGGGGTGTTGCATGTCACCATGGAAGATGCTGAGCTGCCAGCTCAGAGTTCTCCAGGTCCCTCTGCATAGCTTGGGCAATTCACTGCCCTTGCAGTGCTCCAGTTCACAAAGGCAGAAGATCTTAACAGGCAATGGAAACATTTCCCTCTGTTTGATTCTAGCTGCTTTTGCAGAATCTCTGGCAGCCTGGAAGAAAAATGGTTTGCAGATCTTGAAGAATCCTAAAGGTAAATTCTCAATGTCTTTTTCTTTGAAAGAATAATCATCAACAATATGCCAAGGCCTTACTAACTTACAGTTTTCTTTAAGAGCCCAAGGTTGACAGCCTACAGAAATCTCAGCCAATTCCAGTCCTGGAGAAGAAATACAGTTTTGCAGGTAAATTAGTTGGAGGAAGAAGCACTTAGATTTTCAACTTTTTTTCCATGGGAAATGCAAGTGGCACAGCCAGGTAATTGCTGCCCCATGATCAACTGGTGTCAGCACACTCTTCCTCCAGTGCCTTGCACACCATGTCAGCAGCCAAGCTGAAAGTGGGTTGGCTTCAAGGCATATGGATCACATTTCACAGACAAAGAGACTGTCACAAAAATCCCTTCCTCTGTAGCTTCACCCCAGAGCTTGCCCTGAATACCTAGAGGTTCAAGGCACAAGAGCAGCTCAAAGTGCTCTCATCAGCTTCACCCCAGAGCAATGCTCTGGCTCCCACACTGGGAAGGGAACATAAAGAGAACTTCAGTGTCCTCCTGCATCCTCTGTGCCTGAGCCACACTGAGGTTCTGCCAGTCACAAGGCTCAAGTGTCTCCTGAGAGGGGGAAGTCACAAGGAGTGACTGGCCAAGCAGTGGTGTACCCCTCTGTGCTCTCCTCTGAGTTTTGTTCAGAGGTTCACCTGCTCCAAAGGGTGGGAATGTCCCTCCAGGCACTGGGGGGGGAAACAGAGAACATATCAAACATGCTGCAAACTTGACCAGTTTGGACAAGCTAATAATGTTTTACATTATTCCTACTGCAGCAATTGGAGAGAACACAACCAAACCTGATCCCGAATCCCATGAGAAAATGGCAAGATTTTTCTGCCGTGGAACAGGCTGTCTGATAGCCATAGTGACTGTCCTAGCTGTCCTGCAAGTTTTGATAGTGTTATGTTGTGTCACAATCTGGTGCTACAACCTACACCGGTGAGTCCTCAATTCCCCCCACCCTCTTCTTCCTCAATTGGAGAGAACACAACCAAACCTGATCCCGAATCCCATGAGAAAATGGCAAGATTTTTCTGCCGTGGAACAGGCTGTCTGATAGCCATAGTGACTGTCCTAGCTGTCCTGCAAGTTTTGATAGTGTTATGTTGTGTCACAATCTGGTGCTACAACCTACACCGGTGAGTCCTCAATTCCCCCCACCCTCTTCTTCCTCTCACAGCCATGAAGCATAGTCAAGCTAAGCTACTGTGCAACAGTGGTTGGCCAAAGAAGGTTTCTGCCACTGTCAACAGTTTTAGCTGACCTCTTAATTCCTGGGTCTTCTCCTGGGGGAGCCTGATGGGACTGGAGCCAGTGTTAGCTCCAACTGAGTCTGCCTGGACAAGAGTAGCTCCCAGGCAGAGGCAAAGCAAGGGCAGGAGGAGAAAGAGTGGGGGATGAGATTGCCCTAAAAAGCAAGACATGCTCTGGTGCCTGTTGCTGACCAGAGAACATGCCTGGAAGAATTCTCCTGTTTGGTGGTGTCTTTAAGTGTAGGTGTCCACCTCAACCAAGGGCTGCCAGCAGCTCTGCCCGTGGTGGTGAGCCTTGCCAGCTCTAGGCCCTGCTGTCCCACCTGCAGGGTCTTAGCTGTCTCCTCTCTCC
>NW_008673570.1:0-2661 GCF_000695815.1 Acanthisitta chloris | reverse complement strand
GCAGGAATGTGTTGGCTTGCTCTCCCATGAAGATAGTGTGCCCAGAGGCTCTGACCCAGGTCGAATGATCTAAAAAACTGGCACATCTGACTCCTGAGCTGTCCCTGTTCCCCACCAGCCCCTCCATGGTTGTCCTGCAGCAGCTGTGGAAACTGCCCAACCCCAACCCCAAATTGGCCCTTTCACCCCTCAACCTGCTGGCCCTTCTCCAGAGCTGAAGATGGGCCCACCAGGATAGAACCCCAACTAACACCTTCAAGGCTCATCAGTTTTTTTGTCTAAATAAAAGGAATAGAGTTGTTACACAAGTGTCTGGGTAGTAGAATCATAGAATACCCTGAGGAAGGGAGGAAGGACTTGAGAGATCATTTTATTCCACCTCCTGCCCTGGGCAGGGACATCTTCCACTGGACCAGGATGCTCCAAGCCAAATCCAACCTGTCCTTGAACACTCCCAGGGATGGCACAACCACAGCTTCTCTTGGCAACCTGTGCCAGTGCTTCAGCACCTCACAGGGAAAAATTTCTTCCTTAAATCCAATCCAAATCTCTTTTCAGGGTAAAACCATTCCCCTTGTCCTATCCCTCTCTGCCCATGTGGGATCTCTCTCCTGATATCCTTACCAAGATAAAGCAACCAGATGCTAAGACTTAGTCATTATGCACTGAATTCAGGGTCACTGTGAGCCCTGCACAGTTGTGTGTCACCATGCTCAGGAAGATGTGGTGGCTGTTCTCTCTCCTTGCTGCTCCTCAAGCTCTCCAGAAGAGGCCAGTGCTCCCTCGCCTTTGGCAACCTCTCCAAACCTGCGGTTTTATTTAGAAACTGCTGAGCTGTCCGGAAAGTTTGATGATAAAGAAGGATGCAGCTGCATTCTTATGTTTCTTCCTGAGGATTTGAATGGCTTTTCTCAGCAGTGCAGGAGAACCAGGGATCAGGGAGGCAGCTCTGCTGGCCACACCACCTGGATATTTCAACCCTCATGGGATTGCAGCAGCTGAAATCTGGTGGTTAGGATGAGCTGTATCAGGCTGAGGTGATGGGACACATCTGGGAATGCTCTGGAGTCACTCCAGGCTGGCATGGGGGAAGCACCAGGTCATCTCTGTGCTGGCAGCCACAGAGCAGCTTTCTCCCTTTGAGATTTCAGGCTCTGATCCCTGTGAAGGTCACTGGGATTGCAGCAGTGCAGCCAAGCCTCGTGTCTGCTGGGATAAAGAATAGCATCTGCAAGGAGGGATCAGCTCCTGCTGTGCCTTTTCTCCCCAGCATGGCCAGGGCTGAGGTTTGTGTGCTGTGTGGGATGAAGAGCTGAGGCTCTGGTGGAGTGTGGGGCTGACACTGCACTGCAGGTACCTCCCAAAAAACCCCTCTGAGAGCCAGGGAGGATGTCAGCAGTGCAGCTGCAGCTCTCTGCTTGATCTGCTTCAGCTGGAAATGAGTCATTTCCCTGTACTGTACAGAGGTGCCTGATTTCCCTGGAACTCGTTCAGTTCTGCAGAGTCCCCAGAAATCTTCAGTGTGGGACTGAGTTTTTTGCACTGGGTGTTTCACCACAGTGGCCATAAATGCCTGGGGAAACTTCACAGGGTGCAGGAATTAAAGAGATAATAAGAAAACATGGATAGAAGTGACTGAGACTTTGCCCAGTTTACGTTTATCCTGAAGGGTAAGTCAATGTTCTGTATTGACCAGTGTCAACTCATCACACATCACTCTTACCTACAAGAATTGCACAAGGATAATTGGAAGAGCATTATCCATTGTAAAAAGGAGCTTTGGCTCAGCAGAGAAACAACTGCAGAGTGATGTGCTGTTAGATCCACGTGTCCAGGTGCTAAATATGATCACCAGCAATGTTACTGGCCTGTTCTGAGAGAAATACACATCTAAAAACTTTAAACACTGGGGGAAAAGACAATTAGATCCACTCACAATATGCTGATCCAATCCTGTTGGCATTGCTGGAAGTCTGTGCCCACAAGTGAGGCAGGGTGAGGAAAAAGAGGAAATATTTTTGCCATCCCAAAATAACCAAGGCTGTCCCTTGGGGACAGGAACTGTCAGCAGGATGAGCTGTGGTTATTGCCATAATACAGGAAATAATAATCATTGGGAAGATGGGAATGTGCTGTGGGTGTCTCCTCTGCCCTGGTTGGAGGGCAGGAAGGGGAAAGGTGTGCTGTGGAGGAATTCCTCTGATTTCAGAGGGAATAAAAGGTTGAAAAGAACCTGAAATGCATGTAAAGGAAATGTCACAAGATTTAGGCTAAACTCAAGCCTGACCCAAAGGCTTTGGCTCTGTGGATGATGATCCCTGTGTGGGATAGTGGGACAGGGAGGAGGGAGAAGACACAATTTCACTGCAAATCCAAGGCAGGGGCTTTACAAAACCAACTGCCCCATTCAAAACACAAAACACTCTCTATTTTCACCACTTTTCCAGGCTCCCAACCCAGGCACTGGCAGGACCTGTGTGGTGACAACCCTGGAGCTTCAGGCCAAGCCCAGGATGTCACAGGTAGAATAATTATCATTACACCATGAAAACATCACATTTGGGGCATTATTTCACCCACAGACACACAAAGCCACCACGGGCACCGAGAGGCTGCCCCGGGGCCGAGGGGCTGTCCCACAGCATCCCGGGGCACCTGCAG
>NW_008673569.1:374-2772 GCF_000695815.1 Acanthisitta chloris | reverse complement strand
ATTCGCGGGGTCTTCGTCTCCCCCTTCCCCCGCCCATTGTTTTGCCGCATCTTCCCGCATCTCTCAGCATCTTTCCCCATCGCATCTCCCCCCAGAGCATCTCCCTGCATCCCTCCGCATCCCCCCGCGCATCCCGCGCGGGCACAAAGCAGCCCCGGGAGGGACCACGCAGGGACGAGACATCCCCGGCAGACAAAGCCTTCTCCTCATCCCTTCGAAGGGATGGAAAAAGGTGATTTAAAAAGCAGGTCCCGAAGGTAAAAATCCCCCCCCCCCGCCTCCCCGCAAAAAAAAAAATTAAATTTTGCGCGTCTGGAGGGGAGGGAAAGGTTGGACAAAGGTGCGCGGATCGAGCGCCTTGTGTTTCCGAACGCCGAACAGGTAATAGAAAAAAAACCCTCGAGTTTCCCACTTGGCAATTAAAAAGCGTTTGGAGTAATACAGTGCAGAAATATAAAGCATCTCGGTATTTTTCCCTCCCCCCTTTCCCGTGTTAAAAAGATTCCGTGCAAAATAAGCGGTGAAATAGTGATATTACAGCGGCAATGAAAAGCAGCGAAAAGGAATCTAAAATCCAAAAATCAACACGCAACCTTTTGCTGTTCGATACCTATTAAACAACGGGAAGCAGCAAATATATCCTAAAGCTCTTCAATACCCGAAATGTTACACTGTCAATTCATTTTTTTCTTTTCTTATTTTTTTTTTTTTTTTTGCTGCAGCGTGGTTTAAGTGAAAGCATTTTGCATTCAAATAGCAAACAGTAATTCGGTGCCATAACAAGGTACATCAGAAATTGCCTTGCAGAACAGAGATAAGAAATACAGTTCCAACCATAATTCATTTTACAGCAACATAAAAGAAATCTAAGAAAGAAAGAAAAAAAAAAAAAAAAAACCAGCAGCAGGAAACATCGGTAACATTTCTCATTCGGCATTTACATCTCATTTTGCCTGGAAAAGCAGAAAAGCTTCAAGTTCTAGAAAAAGACTCCAAACTTCAGCATTTCTTTTCAGCAGTTTCCAAACCATTAGGACATGAAACCATTTTATTCTGCACTTTATTTTTTTTTTCCCCCTACCGACCCGTTATCTCCTGCTTTTGCTTTGTAATTTTTTTCCTCCTTTTTATTATTATTTTTTCCTTTTTTTTTTTTTTAGCCCCTCTGTGTCCATAGAGCACATTTCCAAGATTAATCGTTCAGTTTGAAACTTGGAAGCATGAGGCATGCTGGGATTTCAGCTGAGGTCAAGCACCAATGTACCGAGCTGTTACTGTTACGCTCTCAGGGTACTCTGTGTTGCTCTCAAGAAGAGGGGGAAGGCAAAAAAAAAAAAAAAAATAAAATAAAAAATGTGGGAGATGCTCTTTGCAGTGGCCTGCAGGAAGGCAAATCTCCCTCTCCATAGGAAAACACCGGCGTGGCTATTAATATAGATGTAAATATATATATATATCTATATATACAGGGGTTTATTCACCTACATATTCATCCACACGGAGCATCCATATGTTCCTGCACACACCTCAGAGCTGTATTTACATGTGTCCTGTGTCCCTATCATGTCTATCTTATCTACACACGCATATATAATAATCACTCTATGTGTACACACATACACCCCCATATCTGGATCAGCTGGAAAATTATCTCGGGAATATACACATACAGAGAAAGAAAAAAAATATATCTCTGTCGGATAAACGCTCGTTTTAATTTGATTATTTTTTTTTTTACAGTAAATGGCCAAAACCACCACCCTACTCTCAGCCGACTGAGGTTTAGGGAGGTGAAATACACTTATTTTTTTTCCCTTAAAAGGGCTATAAACACCATTGTATGTGTGTATACGGCTCAATATACACACCCGCGCACACACATATACACAGAGAGAGAGGAGATATTTCTAAAATAAAATAAAGATGTCAAAGCACAACTCACAGCTCCCAAGAGCCTAACCCGTGGATTTAAAAGCTAAACATCACAAGTTAGGGTCTCAGGGATTGAGAGGGGCGCAACAAACTATTCCTTGCAAAAGAAAAAATAAATAGAAATAGAAAAGAGTCAAATAAAAAAACGGGGATCGAAAGTAATAATAATAGAAATCAAAATAGAGTAAGAGGAGGAGGAAAAGAATAGCAGGCAAGTTCAATTCATGGCTCAAGATTACAAAACAGGACACACAGGTGGAAGGAAAGAGCTTCTCTAAGGACCCTCTGTTGAGAGAATACATTCCATTTTTAATCGTTTATACACACACACACACAAAAAAAAAAAATAAAATGACAAGGCGCGGCAGGTTCCTCACAGCTCCCAACAAGGTCGCTTGCGACAAATACACGAAATAAATAAAAAAAAAAACCAAAAAAAAAAAAACCACCCCACATTTAAATAACA
>NW_008673569.1:0-348 GCF_000695815.1 Acanthisitta chloris | reverse complement strand
TCTCTAAGGGCCCTCTGTTGAGAGAATACATTCCATTTTTAATCGTTTATACACACACACACACAAAAAAAAAAAATAAAATGACAAGGCGCGGCAGGTTCCTCACAGCTCCCAACAAGGTCGCTTGCGACAAATACACGAAAAAAATAAAAAAAAAAACCAAAAAAAAAAAAACCACCCCGCATTTAAATCACGAAGAGGAAGTTTGGGGACCGTGACGGAATTATTTTCATTGTTCCAAACGAGAAAGAATGTAGAAATAAGAGCAGGAATCTACAAGACTCGTTCCCGGCCCCTGGCACAAAGCGTGCAGCAAGCAAAGGCGCTGCCTCCCCGCCCCCTCCTCCA
>NW_008673568.1:13170-15448 GCF_000695815.1 Acanthisitta chloris | reverse complement strand
GCGGGCTCCGGCGTGCCCGAGTGCCGCGAGCACCTCTTCAAGGTGCTGGTCATCGGCGAGCTGGGCGTGGGCAAAACCAGCATTATCAAGAGGTACGTGCACCAGCTCTTCTCCCAGCACTACCGGGCCACCATCGGCGTGGATTTCGCTCTCAAAGTCATCAACTGGGACAGCAAGACCTTGGTGCGACTGCAGCTCTGGGATATAGCAGGTACGGGACGGGGAGGGCTTCTCCCTGCGCGCTGAGCTCCGAGGAGGCTGTGAACCGCTGTCAGGGTCCCGGGGCACGGCCTCGGCAGAGGAAAGTGCGTTTTGACTCTGAAATCTGGCTTGGTTTTCTCCTTGCCCTGTTACCTGTAACCTCTCTTGCCTGCCTTTGAGACATAAGTAGAGGGGAGGTCTTGATGTGGGAGTGAAGTGTTTGACTTTTTAGAGTCTGTGTGTGCTCCTGTTAGCTGGCATTGTAGGGTTCTTGGCTTGGCCCAGGGTTTTGTAGGAGTCCTCAATCAGCTTCTTTGCTGTAACTGCTGGATTCAGGGCTCCCGGAGGGTTTCTGCTCATACTGCTCATCCTGACCTGCTTGTCCAGGTGCTGGTGGCCTGAAATTAATTTATGATTATGGCTTTGTAATGTTTCTAGACTAAATAAATATATTTTCTGAATAGGCTATGTTCAGGTTAAAGGCAACTCAAACAGCTAAAACTGTCTTCCAGGAAGTATGCTTAAACTTTGCCTGTTTGGAGTCACCTGCTTAATGTAAAAGTGTTTTGCATCCCTACAATGTGGAGTGAGGGAATGGGTTTTATGTTATGCTCAGCTCTACATTCAAATCATGAGTTTGCTTATTAAAAAGGTACTTTGAGCACATGGAAGCAGAAGAGTCCTGTTCACTTTTCCAAACTGTTTCATTCCTTTCCTATATATAATTCAAAACTGTTCTTGTACACCTGTTTTAAAGACTCCAACTGTATACCTACTGTGGTTAACTTTGCTTATGCTGTGGTGTTCCATGCCACAGAATGATCTGTTTTGCTGTGGTCATATAAGAAGTTTCTCCCCGTAGCACCTTAATCACCCCAAGCTGGTACTGCACTTCAAATTTTCTGTGCAGCTCAGGTGTTAACCTGCAACTCTCTTCATCCCTCTCTACCCTGTTCAGAATATCTTCTCAGATATGAAAAAGTAGACTTTATTTCAAATGCTTGTGTTTACTTACGCTACTGGAAGACACAGGGGAAACAACTGTTACTGTTTCCATGAACTCTACACTTTATCACTGGAAGCTGGGAAATGAGGAAGTGTAACATGTGGCTTCTGTAACCCTGTGACAGACCAGCTGTACATCAGCTTCTGGTCTTTCTGCTCTAAAACACTTCAAGTATGATTCCTCAAACTAAAAGGCTGCTTCTTACTGCCATATGCTGAAACATGCTATGGATCTTTCTGCTGCTGGCCTGTAGGGCAAATGAAAATATTTTCTAATTGCTGTTTTGAAGAGCAAGTAAACTGTTGGCAGGCTTTCTCTTCTGATGTGTTCCTTTCATGGATCAGCTTTAACTTTTTGTAAATCAATTAACGGTATTGGTATGAGCTGCTGTAATCCTCTGGGTATATTTTGTCAAGTCTGGGGTTCCAAAGATTGAAGAGGGGAGGCTATCAGGATCCTGGGGTTTGGCAGGCTGCCATGCTTGTGTTTAACAACTTCTCAGCCCTTAGTTGCTGAGATGGGGGTTGGCTGTGTGCTTTGCCAAAGCAATCTGTTCCAACAGGAATAGGCAGAAACTTAGATGTAACAAAGTTTGGATAGAATCTATTTATGTTATGGGAAGGTCTATCAATATATCCATGCATTAATTTCAAGATCTAGAAGACAGTACTTTTCACTTTTGATTATTGCCCTCAATGCATGTTTGACACTGCTAGGTGAAGACTGAGTTAAGAGCTGCAGATAAATCCCTAGAGGCTTGTGCTAATATTGCTGATAGATTGAAGAATTAAAATATTTCCTGACACTGAAGAAATAAAATATTTCATGTCACTGAAATATTTTTCCTATTTTATATTAAGAAGACAGTACTTTTCACTTTTGATTATTGCCCTCAATGCATGTTTGACACTGCTAGGTGAAGACTGAGTTAAGAGCTGCAGATAAATCCCTAGAGGCTTGTGCTAATATTGCTGATAGATTGAAGAATTAAAATATTTCCTGACACTGAAGAAATAAAATATTTCATGTCACTGAAATATTTTTCCTATTTTATATTACTCTAAAACCCCT
>NW_008673568.1:0-13151 GCF_000695815.1 Acanthisitta chloris | reverse complement strand
TAGCAAAAATTAAAAAGATACAAACAGTTGTTCTGCAATTTGAACTCCAAACTAATCTGGTAGTTTAGCCTATCCTGTTTCCAAGGGTCTGGGGGTTCTTCCCCAGTGAAACAGACCAGGAAGAGTATTAATCTTAGTCTTACTGATTTATTTTTTTTTATTGGTCTGTGCTTAGCCAGTGAGAGCAACAGTTTGGACTCCTATAGTTCTAGATGTCTCAGAGTTACTCATTAAAATAGAGTATTTTACCATCCATAAGTGTTATTTGATGGTCTTAAAACTGCTGAAGTCCTCAACCTGGGAATGTTTTCTGCAGGTGTTGACATATACAGTCAAGAATATTTCTAAATACCTGAGGGTATTAACAGATTTACATTGAGGTTATTAGTTAAAGAACCAGGTTAAAGATGGCTTCTATGTAGCCACAGAACATATTCTCTGAAGCGCTTTATTGAAGTGTGTAGCCAAGTGTCTGAGCATGTGATAGTCATTTGCTTTTAACTCATCAGCCCAGCTGTCTTCTGGCTTTCAACAGCTCATGTAGATAATTTTGTCTGCTGGTGTGTGCAGACAAGTAGCTTTAGATCTCTTGAAGAAATCTTATGGTAAGTAATGTTACATGTGACTTCCCTGCAAGCAATATGGTGCTGGCATTCTGAATTTATTTTGATGTATTTAAAAAGGCTTCAGAATTAAAGTCTAACCCTTAAGCCTA
Source organism: Acanthisitta chloris (assembly GCF_000695815.1). Lineage (NCBI taxonomy): Eukaryota > Metazoa > Chordata > Aves > Passeriformes > Acanthisittidae > Acanthisitta > Acanthisitta chloris. The sequence continues at coordinate 12,436 of NW_008673568.1, read as the reverse complement.
GTACATGTTACTAGATCAAAGCATCGACATAACAGTTCATCATAAAAAGCTTTACTTCAAGAGCTGGGTTCTGCAATCCAAGGTTTTGTACCTAAGTCCATGGTAAGAACTGACCATGTAGTTCATTCATCAGCTAAAAGATCATAATGCAGATAACTGTGCTGGCTTTTGGAGTGATTGTAGGTAAAATGATGAGTGTTGTGCTGTGTATTGCAATGCAGCTGGTTCCTGAGTGACTTCAAATTTTTGTGCTAGCTGAGTGGGTTTTTTTAGTGATTAGCTAATTCTATCAAATAGAGCGTGACAGCGTTACACGGCCTATGGCTGGGTTTCTTTTTCTGGTGCAAATAGCCTTCTTGTTGTAAGGTACAAAGTAATACAAATTTTTGAAACAGTATCAAAGTGGAGGGGATGTGAAATTACGAAGGGGAGAAAGGGTGCTGTTCTGCCTAGACTTGTGTATTTCAGAGATACTTGGGCATTTTAGTTTTTAGGTGCACGCGGCTTCCTGAATAATGGAGATGAAAATGTTTGGGAGTAAGACTGTTCAGTTACTGTCAAATTATCTTGGTTACAGCATGAAGTATTCTGAAAGAAGCTGAACAGATTACATGCATGTTCATACAGGAGCAAAACTTCTAAACCTTAGCTGCCCTTAGGCATTACTCTTGGGCTTTCTTTAATCTTGATGTGTGAAGTAATGATAAATATCTTTCTGGATAAATTGTGAAAGTGTTAGAACCAGGTTAACCGCCTTGATCAAAGAGCATTAATGATTGGCAAAATAAATAGGAGATAGGAATGAGTCATTGTGGTAAAGGAATGCAAAACAAAGGGATCTTAATGATAGGGAAGTGGCTTTCTAGTCTGTTTCAATACAGTAGAGATTCCTACGTGACAAGCATGCTGTTTAGGTATGCTGGGCTGACCACAACATGGTTAGGAGGTGTATATAGCATACTGGTGAAACTTAGATATCATTGAAAGAACACTTCAAGGATTTTCTGTATCATAGAAACTTTTGATCTGATCTAAGATGACCAGCAACTGAGTAGTGTTAGCTGCTGCTTCATGGGCTCACACTATCACTGTCACTCACATCAGCCTGTGTGAACATGCAACTCACTGGAGGGCAGGAATGGTAAAGATCATAATGACCACTTGAGCTTGGCTTCTCATGAAGAATGCCACTAATGGCAACTGGTAGACAAATTTGGGTTTAAAGCTTTGGCTGAGGAATTCTGACTTAACTTTGGTGTACTAGCACCCTTTTCCCAGAATTTAGTGAACACTTTTTCAAGGAAAGTCTGATAAAAACTGTAGTGGTACATTAACTGGAAGAGCATGGCTATGAAATTGGCCAACCAGAAGAGGAGTTATTGTACTTTCATGTTCTAAATATGCTGTACATGCTTTCAAGGGTTGAATGACAAGACTTGTTGCATGGCAGTTTGTTACTAAAATCTTGTTTGCTTGAGAATATCTGAACTCTAACTTGTTATAGGTATATACCAGTCCCCAAGAAGATGGAGAAGTGTCAGATGAAGTATTTTGGCTACATAGTGTTGAAGAGCTGAAATGACCCATCTCTTCTATGCGGGAAAAAAAGTGTTAGATGTATGAGTTGATGTTAAGGTTTTAAGTTATTTAGAAAGCCAACTCCTCGAAAATGAGAAAATGCAGGAGACCATGGATGTGGTTGACTTTTGAAGGCATTGAGGCTGTTTCAGTATGTGAGATAATGTATTTCCATGTGAAAACCCTTAGTTTCAAGTTATTCTTCATCTGCATTGGTGCCAAGCTGCCAAGTTGCTTCTGTATACCAGGTCATTAGCTTGTTTCGTACATTATGGACTGATTTTTATGTAGTTTTAAAATAAGATCTAAAGCAAGCCTTAAGTGATGTTAATGCATCTGTGGAAGTCTATAGGGAGCAACCAGAAACTTTCTGCCATTTCCTATATATACATACCTCTGTGCCTGTCATAGAGGCATGTATGCTTCAATTGCTTTGCAGAGGAATCTCCTAATTATGGTGAGCTTGGAGGCCACAGTCTCTAAAGGTAGTCAAGGTATTCTTGTAAAAACTTGTCCTTACCCACAATACATTTTGAAGGGATTAAAATTGCAACTCCTGCAATGAAATAATGAAAAAAAATGCTTAGCTGTGTGCATAGTACAAGTGAGCTTAGGGCTGGAGGCAAGATGGTCCTGGCATAACTTGCCCAGAACTGTTTTTCTCACCATTATGAACATATGTAATGACTGAAAAATATGTACATAAATAACTGCATCAGAAATGGATGCAGAACTTGGAGCTCAGACCCTTTTCAGAAAACAGTAAGTTTTCTGAGTTTATATCCTAATTTATATGGTGATGGAGTTCCCCGGAGCAGCTGTTTTCATATGGAGATGGGAGCACTATCATTTGCTAACAGCTGAGGCAGGTCAGAAGACTCCTAGTCAGCATTGGAAAATCTTTTATATGATTATGTCTGTGGTTTCATGAAGATCTGAAAGACTTGTGACTTAATTTCTGACATGACAGAAAGTTTACTTAAGGATTGTTGGCTGGATACATGCAAGACTAGCAGGTAAAGCTTGAAGTAGAAAGCCTGCTCATGGTGGAAGATTTTGAGCACTGACTTAGAAGCAGTAGGGGCAAGAAACAGAACTGAAGGTGTACTGTATGTTTCCTTTTAGAAACCACCCCTCTGTGGGAAATCTTGTGTGGGTGTCCTTAGGACTCTTGTGGAATAGCTGGATTAGGGTTATGAGCTTTCACTAAAGAATGACTTGCTGTGCTTGGAGCTCTACAGCTAGGTACCCAAATAAGTGCTGAATGTGTTAAACCTTTTTTGTTGTTTCCAGCTGTCAGACATATCTGAATATAAATAGTGGAGTTTTTTTAATTCTTCTGTTTAAGTGCGCTTTTAGTGAAATGCTATCAAGTGAGGTATGGTAATTGGTATTGTTGATGAAGGAATTTCCATGTCTTACCAGTGGGGGGCCAAATCATTCATATTGGTCAGGATTCTTTTGCTTAGTACTATGTTATACAGCAACTTAAAGTACTGTATATGTTATCTTGAACTAAATTTAAAGCCAGTGCACTGATGGAATTCTATAAGCATATGGGAATTGCTATTGTCTTGAAGTTGGTGTTGTAAGGTAGTTTAGCATGGTAATTTTGATTATGCAAGCCAAGTCTGTTCAGTTAACTTAGAGTTCAATGGTAGAATTGAGACAGATGTTATTTGAGTGTCTTGGAAATACTTAAAATTGCCTCAGGCTTTTCTAGTAGTTCTACAAGAACTGAGGTTAAAGATGTTGACCCTAAAAGGTGACCTGACATAGTGCAGGCTTAAAAGTTCAGTGTAATTATCTTGCAGGTACTCTTGATTTCTGTCAACAAATGGAAATGCATTTAATGCTTGAGCTTCTATTCACTATGGAATAGATGGTGCTTCAGCCTTATTTAAAATAGATAATTTGTCATGTAGCAGTCGCTCAGAGGCTTTGTGCTTTCTACAAGATCGCAATAAAAATGCTTTTCTAGGACTCTGGTACAGAATGTGAAGGATGGATGGCTATACATCAAATGGGTGAGGGGAGAAGCTACCTTAAAGGTAGACAAAGGTAAACAACACCTAAATTTTTGTGCAATACAGTAGACAGGAAGGAAAATAGTATATATATATCACACAAACCTTTTTTTTATTAGATTATAAAACTACAAAGCTTTGCAGAAATCATTGTATTACATGGATCATAAGCTTTTCTGAGGCAAGTTTTAGCTAAATTCTTGCCCTTCATGTAATACTGACTCAAGTAGTGAGAAATTAAGCTGGTTTGGCAAGTCAAGCGCACTACACTTCAGAGACAAACTGGTGTAGACAGTATTGAATATACACTTTCTGATATGGAGTTTACATGAATGTAAATCAAGCTTTATCAACCCTCCTTGCATCAGTGTTGCAGCTTCAGAATCCTGGTACTTTACCTTATTTACATCTCTGCTTTGCCTCTTACCAGTTTGGTTTTTCTTTATATGTACACTAGGACAGGGTGTTACTGAAGTGCATATCCAAAAGTAGAATTTGAGTTGGCAAGTCCTGTAAAGGGGTAGTTCTCAACTGATTACCTGTCTTAGGAAATACAGGAAACAAAATAATCTTAGCTGCCTGGTTCCAAAAAGGCTTCAGCATGCTGAAAAAAAAAGATTTTTCCCTTCCATATTGAGCAAGGCCACTGGGATTAGTCTCACCGCTGTTGGACATACCTTCCACAAACTCTAGTGGTAACCATTGCCTTACTTTTGTAGTCTGCTGTAAATGGTTCCCTTCAAATAGTCACTTCAGAAGTTCTGAAGTGTGATTTGCCATGTCAGAAAGAAGTGATTTACGGTAGGGGAATTTCTATTTATATATTTGCATCAAAGCATAATACCTCCTGTGAAATTTTCATAAGTATTAACTAGCATGACCAGCAGTAAGGAGACTACAAAGCACAGCATGCTTCTCAGCCTACCTGTGGTAGAATGTTAGATGTTCAAAGTTTTCTTCTGGCTATGAAGATGCAGGAAAAGGATAAATGGGTGGCAAGATGATGCTTTGAAATAACATTAGAATTTCAGGGACTTATAGAGCTTGTTGAGAAATTAATCTTAACTGTCTAGAGAAGGCATAGCAAACTTTCAGTAGCAGTGGCTTCTACATTAGCAGGTAAGGAAAACCAGTAGTCCTTATTGGATAGATATTAGCAGCTTTTCAAATAATAGATTAAAAAGCAGGCTCTGAATGTCACTGCAAACAGTTTATGGGAACTTGTTCTTTAAATGCTCCCAGGCTAGAGTGCTGGGTAGAGCAAAGTGGCAGCTATTTGATAGAAAATTCCAATCACACACAATGTGCCATGACACATTGACCATTTTAGAGATTAACATTTTTTCAGTCTCGTGATAACATTGTTCTTGAGACAAACCGACTTGAGAGTTGTTCTCCTGTGTGCTGTGAAATGCTGTTGAGCTGTGCAGCATCACTGTTAAGTACACAGTACAGCTCTGGCTGCAGGACAGCACACCAAAGGATGGATTAGAACTTGTCGGGCATGAAATAGCTTAAATCTGGCAGATAGCTTGTTTTGGACTCTGTCAATTTCTTTTTTGAATCCTAATGCAAGGAGAGTTGTTCCATACACGCTACATTTGACAGCTAGTTAGAAAACATTTAGCTTGGTTGAACTCTTACTTTTCTGGGGATGGAAATCTAGTGCTTAAACAGGGACTTTGTCTCTTGCTGTTCAGAAAAGATGGAAGCAAAATAGGTGGACTTTGTTACACAAAGTGTCTTCTGCATACAGTACACTTGATGTTGGACAAAACCGATTGAACCATAAGTACAGGGTATTGCCTCTAAACTTCTTAAAGAAAGCTGTTAAAGTCAGTTTGAACAACTAAATCATTAGATTAGCCCAAGGCTACAGGCAGCAATGAAAAGTTTATCAGTCTTGCTGCAGAATTCCCAGTGAGAGCTGTGCAATTGTTTGAGGAAGACTTTATCTGTGTGAGAGAGAATGTTACCCTTTTTCTAATGGGATGATAGGTGTGGTCAGAGTTCCTGGTGGGAATTAGGTGTCTAACTTCTGAGCAGTTGCCATCTCAGTGCTTTTGCTGTTTCACTGGTAGTGAACAGAACTGCCCTGCACTGGAATAAGTATTATGATAGCAAACAGTGAATGGAAAGACTAGTTGCTGATTTTGAAAATTCAGGTAGCTAACAAATTATTAGGTTACAATCTGGCTGTGTTTTGCAATGGAACTTTAGAGCAAACTGCTTCCTACCATTTCAGAATGAAATAGTGACTTATAAGAATATGTGAAAACACTTTCATATGATCTAAGAATCAAAATATTACTGCACTTGAACTTATTTTCTTTGACTTTTCAGTGACTACGGAGTCTCTTATACATACTGTGTGTATATAATACATCATGAATGTCATGTGTCTGACACTTTGTCATTCAACAGAACCGCTTCAGTTGCACCCTGCAACTTTCTAATACAGATGCAAAGTAGGAGTCAACAGGGATTAACTGGCTTTTCCCCTGGAGACTTCTTCTGAAGCATTTGGGAAAGCATTACCATTGAGAAGAGTTCTATCCTGTGGTCAATTAACTTACACTTCTGTCTATTAGCCACTGTAAGAACTGCAGTTAGTGAAACTATTTCTAGTACAGGAAGACAATATTCTAGTAGTTCTTGATTTTTAACATCTTGGTGTTTGTGAAAGTAATGTTTGGTATTTGTGGTTCTGGTGACAGTGGTGGAAAGTAAAAGTCAAGCTAGATCTGCCTTAACTCTTACAGGTTTCTAATATCTGGTAGAGCTGTTAGTATCACAGACTCAAAGAATGGCTTGGGTTGGAAGGAACCTGAAAGATCATCCAGTTCCAACTCCCCTGCTCTGGAACTTGGGGTCATTAGACCAGGTTGCTCAGAGCTCCATCCAACCCGCACCTTCAACACTTCCAGGGACTGGGCATCCACTTCTCTGGGCAACCTGTTCTTGTACCTCACCATAAAGAATTTGTTCTTCCTAATATCTAAGCTAAACCTACTCTAAGTTTAAAACCCTTCCCCTTTGTCTTGTTTCTACATGCTCTTGTAAATAGTCCCTCTCCATCTTTCTTGTAGGCTACCTTAGGTAGGTATTGAAAGGCCTCAATTAGGTCACCCCAAGGCCTTCTCCAGTCTGAACAGTCCTAATTTTCTTTCCTCATTGGAGGGGTGCTCCATCCCTTTAATCATCTGGATGGCCCTCTCTGGACTTGCTTGAATTGGTCCACATCCTTTTTATGTTGGAGGGACACCAGAGCTGGATGCAGCCCTCCAGCTGGGGTCTCACAAGGGCAGAGTGAGAGGCCAAATCACCTCCCTCGACATGACTCGACACGACATGATGGCCATGCTGCTTTTGATGCAGCCCAGGACACACTTGACTCTCTGGGCTGCAAGCACATGTTCCCAGCTCATGTCCAGACTCTCATCCACCAGCACTTCCAAGTCCTCCTTGGTAGGGCTGCTCTCTCCATCTGTTCATCCTCCTGTGTATATTGGTACGGGAGGTTGCCCTGAGCCAGCTGCAGCACCTTGCACTTGATCTTGTTAAACCTTTTGATGCAGCCCAGGACACACTTGACTCTCTGGGCTGCAAGCACATGTTCCCAGCTCATGTCCAGACTCTCATCCACCAGCACTTCCAAGTCCTCCTTGGTAGGGCTGCTCTCTCCATCTGTTCATCCTCCTGTGTATATTGGTACGGGAGGTTGCCCTGAGCCAGCTGCAGCACCTTGCACTTGATCTTGTTAAACCTCATGAGATTCTCGTGAGCCCACTTCTCTCCAGGTCCCTCTGGATGGCATCCCATCCTTCAGGTGTGTCATCTCCATCACTCAACTTGGTGCCATTTGCACATTTGCTGAGCATACACTCACTCTGTCACTAAATGTACAGTTCAACACCTCTGTAGTTTAAACACATGGCAACTTTGCACTAATAGCTTAAATGGGTAAGAGTGAGGAGTGAAGAGCCATCTGGTATTGACACTCTGAGTCTGTCCACTGTCACTCCATGGCTGCTAGCCATGGGAAAGAGCAGGTAGACACTTGAACATGAGCTGTAATATTGGTAGTGGTTTGGTTAACCTACTTCTTGCAGAGTAACAGATCCAATCTAATTAGGTAAGACAGTTCTGGGACAAGCTGTGCTGGTTTGGGGAGATGGGGAATGCTGTCAGCCGTGGTAACTTGCCAGTAATGTGTTTATATAGCTTTCTAAAAGGAACCTCAGCTCACACCTGACCCTGGTAATGCTAAAATGTATATTAGATGTCTGGAGAACTGTCCTCAGGGCAGTTCTGTATATTCTCTGTATTGTGCCAAACATTGAGCTGGCATCCAAAGGAGCCTGTGGCTTCTAAAAGGCTTAGGTGAGTTTTGAAAGTGACAATGGTTCTAACTCAGTGAGAAGATTGGACTATGTGCCCAGCCATTTTGGGTGGTGGTTTAGCTTAAATCTATCACACTGAATGACAGGTACTGTATATAGAGCTGGAATTGCAAATAAGGAATTGCCACTCAGGTGTTCCTGGAAAAAAAGAGGTTCAGCTGTGCTTTTTTACTGTCTCGGCTGAATAAAAGCACAAATGTCTGGAAACTGACTGAAACAAGTAACTTACGGAGTTTGGCATTGAAGCCTAAATGCTGGCACTCTGCTTGCACACTGTGTGGCCAATAAGGTCAGAGTACTTGATAACGAGCATAAGAGCCATGGTGTTGGCAGTCAAAGCAGAGTTAGTCTGTCTCTAATGACCCTTCTTGAGTTTTTTGGGTTTGAGTGACTATTAGTGGTCATGGTAAATAGTTGATCTGAGAACCTCTCTCACAATGGAAGGAGAATGTTCAAGTATTTCCAGACTAAAAATGGTTTATTAGAACCACTCACTATAGCTTAATAAGCATCCTGTGATGCCTGTGTTCAGTGAAGTGTATAGTAACTGCTGATAGAAAAGCAGAATGAATGAAATGAGCTAGCAGGGTACTACTTCTGTGCATTTTGAACTAACTGAATTTGCTTTACTAGATCTCTTGATCATTTTCTTTACTACTGCAGTATTGCTGGATAGTGTTTTGGCTTGGTTTTATAGATTAAACTGTTCCTGTGTGATACATTCCTTCTGTCTGTTAAACTGCCTTTTCAAGTACTTGAATTCTCATCTTCAGTGTTCTGAAGGACAAAATTGGCAAGAGCTGCTTGACCTTATTTATAAACTGAGGACTTGTTGCTGTTTATCAGACTTTTGACAACTCTGCATTATTGGGTCTAAAACAAAAAAAAATGCAAAATTTAATTGCAGTGGTCTTTCAGTTAGCAAACAACTTTGGAATTAGAATTTTAGGGGTTGGAATTGACCTTACAGATCATCTAGTCCCAACCACCCCTGCCACAGGGAGGGACACCTCCCCACTAGACCAGGATGCTCAAGGCCTCATCCAGCCTGGCTTTGAACACTACCAGGGTTGGGGCATCCACTACTTCCCTGGGCAACCTGTACCAGTGTCTCACCACCTTTACAATAAAAAACCTGTTCTAATATCTAGTCTAGACTTTCCCTCCTTCAATTTGAATCCATTACCCCTTGTCCTATCACTGCAGTTCCTGACAAACAATCCCTCTCCATGTCCTCTGTAGGCCCCTTCAGATATTGAAAAGTTGCTATGAGGTCTCTATGCAGTCTTCTCTTCTCCAGACTGAACAGCCCCAACTTTCTCAGCCTGTCTTCATTGGGGAGATGCTTATCCTCTTACCAACTTTGTGGCCTCCTCTGGACTTGACTAAAACTCTTCAGCTAGTTGTACATTGACTTTTGGTTTACTGCAGTCTAGACTATACATCTGTTCTAGACTCAGCATCAACAGTTGAACATTATTTGATGTAGAATTGTCAAACTTGTTGAAATCATATTTTGAGCTCTGGCTGGCTACTCATTAAGCTGATTAGCTTGTTAAAGATGATTTGAACTAATATTACTTCAATGAAAAAACCAACTATTTGTTCATCATTCTTGCAGTTGTCAGGGTTTTATAATCCTTGGTCATCTTGTTATTTATTGATGACACAGCTTCTAGAGGATTCCAAAGCTGTTAGTCTCACTTGAAAGAGAAGAACTTTGAAAGATTTTGTCTAGTCCTCTATCAGTATTCCTGATTGATATTAAGGGTTTAAATGCAACTAACACAGCTGGTTTGAGTTGTGTGGCTTCAGATAGTACTAAATCTTAGCTTTTTTACAAGGTAGAGGAACTCTTGCTATACTGTTGGTATTGACAGAGGTAAGCCAACGTTCACCTTCACAGCAAGAAAAGTATAGCTGGGGGAGCTTCTTTTAGATAGGCCTTTTTTGCTCTCTTTGAATAAGTTCTTGCTAGTTCATATAAACTACTTGTTAAGACTTAAGATACAGTAAGTAGTCTGGGAGAAAAGACCCTGACAAACATGGTATTGTGCACATCCAGCAGTCACTTGTACGTTTTAATTTGCTTTTTCTAGCCCCAATTCCCATAACATAGGAGTTAAGAGCAGAAAAAATGGTGGGAGTGTAGGGTATCTTTTCCTAACTATACACAAGAATTGCCACAAGGATAAGTCACACTGCTGTAATAAACAGGACACTCTTGTTCATCTTTTACACTGGGAAAGGTTGCTGTAGATGCTCTTTAAAATGTACCTCAAGGTAATGTTCAGTGTAACAGTGATGACTTACCTTTTGCAGTGAAGTAAAGGGCAAAAACCCCAGCTTCTAATGTCAAACTTGGCTGTAATTTTTTTCATGTACTTTTTAACTTGGAGTTCATCCCCATTAAATGTAAACTGAGGAGTAAGAATAGCTCCCAAGTTCTAATACAGTTTCAAACTCAACTTTACTACTTTGGCACTACTGTAGGGAACTGTATTAGTTCCTGCTGCATGTCATTGTGCAAGTGTTTCACTTAATGATGTTGCAATTACTGGAAAATATGGTGACTATGTGCTGAGTCATTTCAATGAGAAAACTTTGTGGTTAGAGAATGCAGAACTTTTCATTGCATGCAGTCAATTCCATACCCCCAAAAAAACCCCCTGGTCTCTGTGACTGCTCTGTAGCTTAGCAACTCATCTATACTTGAACCCCTAAACATGAAGTACACCTTTGTGGTGCCCTCAGGTTTACGTCAAGGCACTAGACCTACCAGAATGATTAATCTTATGATGTCCTTTCCATACTGGTGTAGTAAGCAAGTAGTTATTTTCCTGTCCTTTTCATTCCAAGGCTATAAACACTGGAGATCAAGTCTAGTTTAACCTGATCACTAACACTGATCAGCCTTTTTCTCCCCTAGGAGTATGATCCACTTTCTGCACTGCTCAACACTATTCTCACACGTGGTGAAATGACTACAGTAAATATCCTGCTGGACACAGGAGGGTGCATGACAAATCCCTGAAGTGTGCATGACAAAAATTCAGACATCTAGTTTTAAGTACAAATAGAAAATTATGTTCGTGCTCAAGACTTTGGTGGAGTAGTGTTCTACAGTTTTTTTTTTCTGGATGAGGTTGTTTAGCTGTTTTTCTTGTTTGTTTGTTTGGGTTTTTGTTTATTTGGTTTCATTTCATTTTTTGTTTTCTTTTGTTTGTTTGTTTAGGAGGGGTTTTTTTTCAAGCAGAAAAGCACTTGCAAATGCTCTGGCTGAAAGTCCTGTTAAAATTTTCAAAAGGCTGTTTAGAATGCTCTGCATGCCCCTACAAGGTGCTCAGTTTGTGCATGGTCAGTAATGACAGGACAGAAAGTCTGTTCAGTTTAAACTGAATTCTCTTCCTGCCTTATGCCACATACCTTTTACCAAACAAAACTCTTACCTCTTGGGCAGGCCATGTGTTACTGCTTCAGTCTTCTTTCCATGAAATAGAGTATATCCATCCTCATTCGGCCTCCAGACGTGTTGGAAGAGCAGTTGTAAGCTAGTATTCAGGTCATGTTTATTGTTAGTGGATGTGAATTTCAGAGGTGAAAACAGCTCTGTTATAAACGGGTTTGAGGTTTTGATTACTTTAGAAAAGGGCAGCACTCATATTGGATTGTATTTGACCTATTAAAAGGCCTTAATCTCTAAAAATAGTGATGTTGAGCTTGTGTGTGTGTTTATGGGTAAGAGATATCAAATCCTCCTAATGAAAAGCTTAAATCTAATAAGTAAAGAGAAGCTTTCATGGTGATATGCATGTCAGTTGTCTACTTTTGTCCAAGTTTAAAATATGAAAGAATATGTATTAGTGCTTTTCCAAATCTAAAACTCAGACTATAAGAGAATTTCTACTTCAATCAATAAAGCCTGCTAGAAATAATACTGAAATGATTTTCTGGAGAGCTGAAGTCTGTGGTTTCTAAAGTGACTATTAAAGAGAGTACAAAATAACATATATTTTCATGCAGGCTTAAGTTGGGTTAGGAAGGGCAGGTCCTGTCTGACCAGCCTGATCTGAACGGTGGTGAACGGTGCCACATCCAGTTGGCATCTGGTCACTAGTGGTGTTCCCCAAGGGACAGTGCTGGGCCCAGTTCTCTTTAATATCTTTATTGATGACTTAGATGAGGGGATTGAGTGCACAATCAGCAAGTTTGCAGATGACACAAAGTTGGGGGGGAGTGTCAATCTGCTGGAAGGCAGGAGGGCTCTGCAGAAGGACCTGGATAGGCTGGAGAGATGGGCTGATTGCAACAGGATGAGGTTTAACAAGGCCAAGTGCTGGTCCTGCACTTTGGCCATAACAATCCCATGCAGCGCTACAGTCTGGGGATAGAGTGGCTGGAGAGCAGCCAGGCAGAAAGGGACCTGGG
>NW_008673567.1:1300-1865 GCF_000695815.1 Acanthisitta chloris | reverse complement strand
CCTGGAGATACCTTTAACCTGAGGACAGTGTCAATGTCTGTTGGCTCTGGGTCTCTGCTGGAAAGGAGATCTCGCTTTCAAGCCTCAGAATCAGCACTGAACCAGCTTGTGAGAGCTGAAGGGCACTCAGGCCTGGCTTATGTAAACCATTTTCACTGCGTTTTAAAGGCATCTCACTAACAACAGTTACTTGTCTTTTGTGAGGTTGTTTAGGGCTTCAGTGGAGTCAATCCCACTTTGGTGGGGCCCAACCTCTCAGAGCTGCTCTCATGTGTCTGTTCCTAGCTGTCTGTTTGCTCAGTGGATTATTCCTGCACTGGAGACATTAAACTTGCAGCGCAAAGTCCTGCAGTGTGGCCAGAGTGGAGCCAGGGGACACAGCATCACCCTGAATGGGCACAGAAGAGGCTTATTCACACCTTCTTGGGGTCACTGCTGGACAGGTTGGTTTGCAGGGAGTCTATCTGTCTCCAGAGGTGCTGCAGGTCACACTGTCAAAGAGGTTTATACTCCTTAGGTGACAGTCACAGTGTGTAGGTCATCGGAGTGGCTGGGGATGACTTCA
>NW_008673567.1:0-1033 GCF_000695815.1 Acanthisitta chloris | reverse complement strand
TGTTCCAGGCAATGCTGCCCTGAAATGCAGGTTCCGCCTGTCTTCAGAGCTGCTGTGGACTGTAGCTCACAGAATCAAATAGGTGTTAGCTCATGAGGTGACAACTGCAGTGTGATAAACTGTCACAGTGGTTCCAGGCCATGCTGCCCAGAAGTTCAGATTCCTTCCCTTACTGGGCTCATCTTCGCCACCTCATTATGCTCACTCAGACACCTCAGACAGGTGTTCTCACACATCTGAAACTCTTTTCCCTTTCCCACCTCACATAGGTCATTAAGGCTACTAAGTGATGCTATTAAGGACTAATTGAGGTTCTATTTCATCCCTTTTTAAGGAACAGTTAAGAAAACCAACCAAATAAACATAACCTGCCCAGCTGTTATATTTCTTGCTGTCCGTATTGGCTCATTCTTCTTCCCTGGGCATTGTTTACCTGTACATCACTCAGTGGTCTCTGTCAGGGTATCACAGGTAGAGTGGGAGCTTCAGACAAACTTTGTTAGAGAAGCTCTCCTGCTGAGTCCTGAGGTGCAGAAAGGACCCCCTTGCTTTCTAAACTCCTTCTCAGAGAGGAGCTTAGGTGCGGCTGGATCCAGTCTTAGCCCTAGACTTTGTCAGTGGTTTATGTCTAAAGGATTATACGGATGTAATTGAACCTTAGTACAGCTTTGTCCCGCAGGGATTAAGGATGGCAAATCAGATATATAAATATAAATGATTATTATGAGAATGATTAGACAAAAAGGTTTTAATCAGAATTATTTACTAGACAGTATAGAAGCTATAACAACTATTATAGTGCACTACAAAGCAATATTGAAGCAATATTAAAGCAATTGTATTAAAGCTAGCAAAAACAATTATTAAGTAGATGTTGATGTTACTCACCCATACCAATAACTGTGGGCAAATCTCTTCCACTCAGCCTCGAGGAGTAACCTTGAGGAGTGTCCCCATTCAAGGGAGGAATCCTCACACATACATTCTGAGAGGGGGTTTGTTGGAGGACCCTACCCTTAAAATTTGGGACTGG
>NW_008673566.1:35930-62002 GCF_000695815.1 Acanthisitta chloris | reverse complement strand
GACCTTATCACCCACTCCAGCTCCCTGCCAGGAGATTGTTGTCAGGTGGGGGTTGGTCTCTTCTCCCAGGCAACCAGCAGTAGGACAAGAGGGCACAGACTCAAGCTCTGCCAGGAGAGGTTTAGGTTGGATATTAGAGATAGATTTTTTTACGGGAAGAGTGGTTAGGCATTGGAATGAGCTGCCCAGGGAGGGGTTGGATTCACCATCCCTGGAGGTTTTCAAGCTGAGACTGGATGTGGCACTTAGTGCCATGTTCAGGTAATGACGGTAGGGTTGGACTTGATGATCTTTGAGGTCTTTTCCAACCCAGTTGATTCTATGATTCTATGAGATGGAGCACCCATTCTAATTTTGGTAGATTAATATAGCACTCATTCCTTCTCAGGGATGTAGGTGAGGAGTGGTGAAGAGCTGATGTTCCTCAGACTTGCCCATAACCCTTCCCCAGCACTGTCATCATGCTCACCCGCAGCTCTACAGCTCTGTTCCAGGCCTGATGGCATCACACATGAGGAGCAGGGATAGTTCAGGGAGTGACATGCTCTGCTCATTGCTAGTGGTTCCAAAATTCCCATTCACAGGTAAGTCCTGCCAGGGATGTGCTCACCACATCAGTATCTCCAGTTCATACATTATACTAAGTGTTTGCAACAGATAAATGTTTAAACAGCTGAAAAGATTTGAATTTTGTGCAAAATGTACATTTTGCATTACCTATACTGATGTCATGTATCTTATTTTAATTTTACCTATACTGATGTCATGTATCTTACTTTAATTAAGTAAGTATGGAATGTAAATTTTAATAGTAGTTGATTTGTCATATTTATGTAAGCCTCACATTTTGTAAGTATTTGAATTTCATATTAATTTTGTTTTGTTTTGGTTCGGGGTTGGGTTTTTAGTGTGTGTGTTTTGGGCACACTTTGTTATGTATCCAGTGAAACTTGTCTCTCTGGTTCAAAGAACAGAGGTGGTCTCTGTCTGCATTTAGCTGCAGAAAAATTGTTTTAGCATCTGTGGAACATCTTACAGAGAAGGTGACACAGAAGCCAGAAGTTACCCTCTGCTCACACTGGGTAGTGTCTCAGCTAAGCATACAGAACATTGGTCTTTGGGAAGGTGCTGGCCTGATATTCCAGGGACTGAGGTTCAATTATCAAACTTACAGCTGAGACCTTTACTGTGTTCCTTGTGCTTAGCTAAAGTTTCTATTTCAAGGTGCTGAGCTTGAGCATGACTGTAAATTTTGTGATGGATCTGAGCCCACCTCTAACTCTCATCTCCTGCCCAGTGGAGGAGCACTCAAGGAGCCTCTCAAGACATTGTCTTCCCCTGTGCTTCACTCCCAGCTTGCTCAGGGCCTTGAGGAGCTCCTGCAGTGCAGTGGGTTGCATTCAGCTGATGCTGAAGGTCTGGAAGTGCCTGGTGTGGTGTCAAAAAGAGTTTTGAGTCAGAATTTGAATGTTGAATAAAATAGATTTCTCAGCACAGGAAAAGAAAAAAGCAGCCAAAAATAATATAGTGAAATAATTGCTATCTCTGGAAATTTCAATTATCAGTCAAAATATCCTGAAATCAAACCCTTACTGACATTCAGCCTCAATTATATAAAAACCATTGGGGATATGGAATATGTTCATATAAATGAGGTCTCTGATAACTGAGGGAATTTTCAATGTACTTAATGGATGTCAAGAGACTTGACCCTGTTTTGAATACCAAGGAGTTTTGGATAATTGAAGTTTGGATAATCTAGGTTGAACTGTAGAATTTAGCAAATTAAGATAACATTGAGAACGTGTGTGAGTTAATTTTAGTTCTGACAAATGAAACCACTTTAACTAGCTTAGAGACTAAAGCCAGCAGACAACACGCAGTGTGCCACAAGCTGCAATTATCCAAGGCATCACGTACAAGCTCATTAACGCTCTCCTGCCCAGCCTCTGGAAGGAGCCATACGTGGAGATGATGGATGATTTAATTTCTCTGGGTTGTGTATAGCACGTGCTGTCAGTAGAGCTTTTGGTTAGTATGAGTGTGACTTCTGTGATGAGGATTTGTGTCTGCTTGAAAGTGAGCAGAAAGCATCAAGTGCTGGCAGTGTGGAGGCTGCACAGGGACTAGTGGTGATAATGACAGCTGATGAGGAAGGATGCAAAACAGAAATGTGCAGTTCTCCCAAGACTCCAGTTCCCAGTGTTGTCTGATGTCCCTAGTGCACACATTCTCATCCTCCTCTCCTCTCTTTCCCCGTCCCTTAACATGCATACTTTAAATGAATATTTTAACATATTTCTAGATTTCCAGGAAGGGGGAGGAATAAATTATTAAAAGGGAATTACGGTGGTGTAAGGATGTAAGAGCTGTATGGTTTGTGGGGAAATAGTGTGTCCTGCATAAAATCAGCTGACAGCACTTACCCCAATCTGACAAGATCACAAAAACACCTTTATCTAGCAGGTCTGAACAGACTTGGTGCCTGGAACTTTGTTTGTTTTCTCCTCTCTTGTCATAACAAGAAGCAGTGCCTCCCTCTCCTTAACTACCTTTGTTTTGAGTACTAGCCCTGAAAAATTTCAAGAGAGAACTGCCTGAGGGCTGGAGGAATGTCCATGAAGTGACAGTCTAGAGGACTCCTGGGAACTTTTAGAATTTTCGTCTAGCTGCAGCTCTTGGGCAAGGCAGCTGTTGCCCCTAAACTTTTTAGCAATCTGAGTCTTACTGTGTCTTCAACTGTAATATTGAGGTGTTAATTCTTCCATTACTGGCTGCAGAGGGGAAAACTGTTAGACAATATAGTGTATAGGGAGTACTTAAGTATAGATTATATGAGAGGCAATGGAGGAGTTCTTGACAGAGGCATGTATTATTTGACCAGTATATTGTGTATCACAAAATCTCCTTCTCATCTTTCAAAAATATGTTCTCATCCTTACTATAAGCCCCTTTGGCAATAGGAGGGTAGTGACAACGTGGGAAGCAGTGAAGGCATTCTTTGTGAACATTTTAACTTGACACAGGCTCCGTCTGTCTGCAAGAGTGTTTATCAGCAAGCATAACTGCTACATAGCAGCAGTGGAAGGATGCTCTGCAAGTGGTCTGTGTTAGTTTTAGTACACTAGCAGCTGGAAATCCTGGATCGCCTGGGGCTCCACTGTGCTGGGCTTTGTATAACCCCTACCTTCTTAAAAAGAAAAAAGAAAGGTAGACTAAATGAAAGGATTGTCCTCTTTTATAGATGGAATGGAAGCCTTGGTGTTGTCAAGAGAGACACATAAGGTTAAACAAGAAACTATAGAGAAAATTAATCTCTCCAGCTCTGGTCTAGGGTCTTAAACTCATTACTGTCCTCCTCTCTTGGATCTCAATTTGAAACCCATTTTATTAGAGTGGATGGAAAATTCACCAAGAAGGGTTATCGAATCCTACACACTGGAAGAGCAAAAAATGCTCAATTATGGAGAGACTGAAAGATAAGACACAGCAAAACTTCAAACAAGTGCTCTAGAGGATACTAGCCAGATATCAGAGACTTCTTGGAGAGCTGATAGGAGAGCAGCATGTATCAAAGCACAGAGGGGAAACATGAGGGGTAGTTTAGAGCAAATGTCAAGGGGGTCTGTTTTAAAGAAGAAAACTAGAAATTAAAGATCCTGCATTAATCTGTAGGGGTGTGATAGCTGGAAAGATATTCACACCCTTACATCTTTATTAGCGATAGCTTTCCATGTAGACAACACCAAAAAAGGAGACTAGACAATGCCAGCTATTTTCTACAGCAAAATTACCATATAGAGAACCACAGGGAAAATGCCTGAGACCGCGAACTGTAAACAAGCTAAGCCACTGTCAGGCTCAAAAATCAATGTTTTTTTAAAGTGTATGTTAAAACCAACTTTGTTTACTTAATTGCAATAGAACATTGTATTTTCCTTAGGAGAAAATTGAGAAAACCTGGAGGGCGATTTAGTGGTTTGCAATAAATAAACACAAATGTGAAATCGAACACGACCCAAATTACAAAAGCTAAGTACATGAAACGCTCCCAGTGCAGACTTGTCACTCAAGTGCCAACTGTCAAGGGTTGGATACTTTTCATAAAGTATAGTTTTAGCCTTTATCTTAATGTCAGTGCTTTGTTATGATTGACCTTCTTCTGGCTGGAAGCCCACTTAAACTAAACAACGCTATTCTGTTCTGAAGAGGGTGAATAGAGAAAGCATTGTTACTTGGTAAAATGCCTTTGGACTGAATCCCAGATGGGAAGGAAGTGCTGTAATTACTGTACTCAATACACAGCACTGTAGGGGCACATAAGGCAACTGGTCTGCAGCAAGTAAGGAGCAATCCTACACCTCTGCTGACTGTGAGGCTCTAATAACTGAGCAATCTTCATATTACTGTTTTATTTGTTCTGCTTAAGTAAAAAAATCTGCACTTGATCACTGGAAATCAAAAATTCAAACCAGGCTCCCTAAGCAAATAAGGGAAAAAACTTAAGAGCCTGCTCAACTCGTTGTGCCTGTGTGAAAATGGTGAGCACAGTGAGACTAAGCTGGTTCTTCTTTACCTGTACAAGGTAATCCGTATTTTCATCCAAATCCCACAAAATTTTCTTGTGATTACAACTCCACTAAATATAGTCTGTGCTGTGAAATGTGTCTGATCCCAGTGCTAGAATCTGTGCTTTTGAACTTGTCACAAAGTAACATATAAATGGCATTTTAACATGTGTATTTATTCTGATACGCATTTCCCCGAACACTGTTTTGATGAAATAGCATAGGAAGCACATTCATTACAAAGCATTACTGTATTCTGATGAGAGAGTTCTCTTTAAGTGGAAAATGAACTCAGTTACACTATTGTGATTCAGTTTTATCTTAAAAGCATCTCAGAAGAGAAGTGGGGAAGGTGAATTATTCCAGATGCTATATCTACTACCCATTGTGAGAGATGCCCTTTGCCATGCACAGCTCAGTCTTAACAGGAATGGTTAAAGGACATGGGAGGAATTATTACTGCTTTTGACAGAGAAGTGGCACAGACACACAGTTACACACAGTCACTTGGGAGGCTTGACATAGCCAGGAACTGAATGCAGCCTCCTGAGATGCAAGCCAGGTGCTTTCCTCCCCAGGAAAAGCTCCAGTTTGGACAAAGGCTCCACTATGCTGAGTACCATCCAAAAATGAGACACAGCCAAGGTCCCCATCCCAACAAAACCCCCTGGGGCAGAAGATGCAGAGCACTCTGTGTGGATTTAATTTTAGTTGAGGAGCTCTGCCCAGTGATGTGAGCCATATGAAATGAAATGCAGCCTCACTGGAAGGATATGAAGTGCAAGACTAGTCTAAGTATCTGGGGAAGTTAGTAAATAGACCCTAAACCATGTCTTCACCTAGTCTTATGGGGCTTGATCCAGTTGAAAAGCTAAACCAGGGGTTTCTCTTTAGACACATACCTAGGTTTTTTGGTATTCCAGTTAGCACTTTTGCTGCTGGTTTGTACCAGCCCTGTGATGTCTTACACTGGTGTGCTTGGTGTGGCTGATGGATTGAGTAGTTCTGTTGATCATATGCATTAGCATTTGTCATATGTTAACACCAGGCTCTAGCTATCCTTCAAAAATACATAAAAGGTGGTTTGTAGCCCTTACCTGTCTCTGGAATCAAGTTAGTTGTTTGCTCCCTTCTGGCTGGAAATCTACAGCAAAACCTGGAGGGGCTTTGCCCCGTTTTTGTGCAGTCTTCATGAAGAGCTAGAAGTCTTGAAGCAAAGTACAGCCTGAATGGGTTAACTGCATAGAGGATGTGACCCAGATGAGAAGAGCTTCCCAACCAAAATACTTGTAATCTGACTGCAAAAAGGATTGGGATCTAGTGAACACCTACCTAGGTGTTTTCCTAGGGAAAAAGCCAAAGCAGTCACAACCCAGCTTGGGAGAAAGACACTCTGCCATGAGTACATGGTGTGACACTTATTCTCTCCTTTCTTATGCTGAATCCTTTGGGCTTTGAAGAGGAAATCCATAGGTTTCTCATTAAAAAACCCAACAAGCTCCCTGGGTCTCATTTGTTTTTCATGCAACTTTATCCTCTCGAAGTAACATGGAAATACGGGAAGTGCCATGTTTTGAATGGATGCTTTGTTTCAATGTGAAAGAGGCAGCTCCAGCAGTTTTCTGGATCCCTGATGTGTTTTTGAATGGCATCCAAATTTTGGGTCAGGATAGACAGGAAGCCAGATGGGGATGTTTCTGTATTTTCTGAGTCAAATTGCTTCCCATGCTATAAGGAGTTTTAGTCTCTGGAGAACTCAGCTGCGATGGAGTCGGAGCTTTTCATTCCCGTAATGCTGACAGATCTACCAGCCGCTGTGTTGAAGACATGTTCCTGCCTGGTGGAGCAGACAGTGGTATCCTGCATGTTTGGATGGGAATTCATTCCTTGAAAACTTCTGTGAAGACATATGTGTGGTCCAGCAGGAGTGAAAGGTTTGGTGCCATATGCAGAAAGATCTATGTTTTTGTGCACATGGTGATTATTTGAGGCAATCTCTGGCTTAGTGCTTAGCTTTCCTTCGGGACCATTTCTTCATGCTATCTGGTATTTTCGAAAGGTCTGTGCACTTAGAGGAGCTGGAATTCAGCCACGGTGATCAAAATGAAATGGAAGAAGATGCAGGTTTTTCAGATTTATTTTTTTAGGATATTTATTTAACTGTAGCAGTTTCGCAGAGGTCATTGTTGATGTGCACAGAGGCATTTTAGCAAGGAAGCATTCTGCCAGAGTGGCTGTTGTTGTTTTATTGCTGGTGGAATTATTAGATTAGGGAGAAGATTGCAGCCAAGGGAGGGGGGAGTTCAGTGGGAGCTGGAATTTGGATAGATCTGAAGGGGAGAACTCATTGCTTGAATTGCTGCTGGTAATGAAATTGCTTTTGACGAGCCAGAGGGAGCCACTGGCCTCCAGTGCACTGATGGTGTCTGCAGTCCTCAGGTTGCCCTTGGATGAAGATGAGGAATCCAAAAGGCTCCATCTTCATTGGTTTAGCTTAGGCTGTAGGTGGGTTATAATTGAGCAACAACATGCAGAAAGGGTGTTCCTAACAGCAACACTCAGGGCATTGAACATTACACTGACAAATCCTGTCACCCAAAACAAAGATGAAATTGATTGTGAACACTAAAGATAGTGAGGATTTGGTGTGTTTCATGCCTGTCCTTTGCATTTCCGTGGTAGCTGTGCTGCTGCCAGCTGTGCTCCTCTGCACCTGCAGCCTGCTCCTGTCAGGTCCTGCTTCACCTGGGCCTCCCCAGCCCAGCACAGGCAGCTCCCTGTGTGTCTGCCAGCATGTTGGGATTTGGTGTTGCATGCTTTGGTGGGCAGTGCTGGACTGGGACAGGAATCTCCAGGTGGGACTGCTGTAGGAGAGAGGAACAGCCAAGGACCTTCCCTTCCTTCAGGTGCTGAGGGTTCTGACAAATCTTGTGAACTCTGAAAGCTAAAAGCACCAATTCAATTAAGACTTTCCAGAGCTTTACAAGACCACCTCCTGCTCCCTGACTGTGACTTGTGAGTGGTTTGAGCCCCCAAAGCTCAAGGTAGATCTTCAGGGAAATGGGCCAGAACTCCCCCATCCCTGAGCCAGTGCTGGAGCCCTGGGAGCTGGGGGCAGCAGTTTTCCAGGTATCTTCTTGGAGGGAGAGCCAGGCACACCTTTGGGTGACCTGCTCCAACCTAAGGTAAAGAATTTGGCATCTATGTCCCAGGCAGCACAATACTATGCAGTTTGGGCAAAAAGCTGCCAGGTTGGGTCCAACAACTTGGAAAATATTCTGTCTCTCGCTAACATAGTCTCATGCAAAAAAAGATAAGGCTTTAATTACTGCCCCCTCTTTCCATACTGGCCCCTTACAAGCAGCTATCTCCTTTTGAATGGAGAGCATTGCAGTGTGAATATTTTTTTCCTCCTTTTTCCCCCACCCTAACCTACTTTAACTAATTTTCAGGATGCTGGCAATTGACATGCATTATTTATGCTGCTGCAAACCTTGTATTTGGGATGAGAAATCCTACTGCCAGGCTTCCTGCTTCTAATAAGCATTCCTTTCACTGCATTATCTCCTTGCACAGCCCAGGGCTGCTCTTGCCAGGGACCCAGCTGGTGTTACTCGATGACTTTGTGGCATGGGGAGCCTGACTGGTGTAGCGGATCTGCTAGCTTGTGTGTTGCTCATCAGCACAGAGACAGAGGCTTCTACGCCAGCAAAAGGAGGGGGATGAGGCAGAGGCAGAAAACACTGTGGGATTGAGTGACAGAAGTCCTGATTTTCCATGACCTGCTGTCTTGTGTTGCTACTCGAACCTGTGCAACGTGAATTGAAATTGCTTCCATCTTCCTCCCCTGCCGCCCAGTCTAGATGAAAACAGAAGATGAAACAAGAGGACAGTCAGTGCAGCCCATGGAACAAAATGCTTTGAGGTTCCTAAATCTGTCTCTGTCACACTGGATCAGTTGCCAGGGCCTATGTCGCCACCTCTTTTTGTTCATTTGGAAGATAACTCATTCCTTAACGGCTGAAATGGCTTTTGACAAACCTCCCCTTTGAAAACTGTGCTCAAGGACACTGCTCTTCTAGTGTTTGCACAATCAAAAATATTCTGGGGAGGATTTTTCCCCCCTCTTTTTTATCTGAGGCAGCATAATAAAATACCTTAGATAAACAAATTTATTCTTGGAGGGATGTTTATTAGGCACTGGCAATCCCTATGATAAATAATTTCTCTGGGAGGAAAAAAAACCTAAATAGAAAGTAGGCCAAGGAAATGATGTGAGTGCAGGGGATAAGGCAGGGAACTCCTCTTGGCTGTGGGGGGTTCAGATGCTCCCGCAGTGCCATCTGCAGGGGAGCCCATGGGGGCACAGAGGCCTGGGGCAGGACTGGGTCTCCCATCATTGCAGGCTCATTTTCTGAGGATTCAGGGAAAGCAGAGACAGCACATGGCATAGGATCTCCCTGTGGGAGACAATTTGCAGGTACATGGTATAGGGTCACAAACAGCTTGGGCTGTATGTCACCAGCTGGGGAGTGGTGCAAGAAAACAAGTGGTAATATGTGAGAATTGCTGGTCTGTGCTGTCAGTGCAGAAACCAAAGTTGGGTTGCAAGGTGGGACATGTGTGGGGAAACAGTCTGTGTCAGTTTGAGACAGATATTTTTGCTTTCAGCCTTTTCAGTGAAATGAAAACCACAAAACTTTCATTTCAGGTCAACTTGAAATATCAATTATGTCCAAAATGAAACATTCTGTTTTGATTTGGGCTTATTTAACTCCTGGTTTTCCTCTTAATTTAGGTGACTTTTAATGTGAGGAAAAAACCCACTTCAAACCGAAAAGCCAAAAAGTTTCTTTTTGAAAATATTGAAGGGATACATTTTGCACTTCCCAAAATGAGGCCTTTGATTTTAAGTGTCCTGAAATGTGTATCTTGATTTTTCAGATTTCCCTCCCAGCAGCAACCTGCCAGCCCCTTACTCTCTGCTACAGCAGCAACTGTCCACCAAGTTCATCTGCCATTCAGTTGCATCTCTTTAAAAATCAGTTTCTCAGCAAATTTATTATCTGTCAAACATCTAATCTCTTTGCTTGAACAAATACAACATTTTACTAGTAAAGAAGTGAGTTACAAAGTGACATGTCCCAGATAGTGTTAAAAGATATGTGGCAGAGCCCCTGGGACTTGGTCCTCAGTCCTACCTTCCCATAGCACCTCTTTCCCCAAGAGCTGCCAGCACCAGTGCCTTGACAGGCTGACATGTACTAAACTCCAGCTGCTGTGTAGCAGGGCTGCACAAGGATGTGATGCTCTGATTGTGGGAGGAAGTTGGGGGAATTATTTCTTCTTTGGGAGGCAACTCTGATAAATGATAGTTGCTGCACAGCAGAGGTCTGCTCTGGCCACGGAACACAGACAAGCTCCAGGGAAGTCTTGGAATGTGAGGGGTGAAGAAGATTCTTTCAGCTTTGCTGTTAATGACTGATGTTGAGGTTTCTATATAGGCTGCAGTTAGAGAAAGCCCTGAGCAGGTATTTTGGCCTGTGCATAGGAAAGATTGGTTAAATTTTATACAGAGAATGCGAGGTTTCAGAAGACTTAGATAAGCAGAATCATGGCAGCACTAGGATGTGGTTTCCTTGTGCACCTTGGCATTTTCAAAGAGGCTGATAGAATACCAAAACCTCACTGACATTTATTCTTGCAGTTGGACTATGTCTTTCTGGAAGTCAATCCACAGGAGCTTGATTTGACCTCCTCGCAAGTTTTTCTAAATCTTTGTACTGAACCTTTGGTAGGTGAGGGGAAGCACACAGGTACTATCTGTTCAGGATGCTGCTTCAATGCTCTTTGGCCGTCTGCTAGCTCTGAAGTTTGTCAGTAACAACTGGGCAGTTGCTGACTGCAGTCTGAGCATCACTGCTCTGAGTCTTTGTCTGTAATGGGGTTTTTGGATCACCTCATTTTCTAAGGAAGAGCCTAAGTTAACAGCTGTTATACCAGGCAATATGAAGAGCCATTGCACGCCAGAATGGACAGACTACTTCAGACTCTGGTTAAAGTTATGCTTAAACTAAAAGTACATAAAGGGAAGTGATTTTGGCCAGAGGGAAAATCCAACTTTTCAAGGAAAGAAGATGAAGTGAGATTGCTTCAGTGAGAAACAGGAACACAGTCTGACCTCTTGTCAGTGGATTTCAAATACAGAGCCCTTTGCTTTATGCAAAAGGTGTCTGGGGGTTCCTGTAGGTCAGGCTGGGACAGGTCCTCAGTGAAAGTGCAGTAGCAGCTCCTGCTGGTGAGCAGGCACTGGCTCATGTGCCAGAATGTTGCTGGTGGTGCCAGCACTCTTGGAAGAAGACTTTCTGCCTCCATGTAGAAATGAAGCAGTGGGAGGCTGTTATTTCTGCTGAGACACTGCAAACAATCTCAATTCTGGGAGTGTTCTGAACCTTCAGGTATTGAGGTGGAGAGGGAAAGGAGAGGATCAGAAATGGAAGGAGATTAATTCTTGAAGGCTGTCTGCATTTTTTTACATAAATTCTGCTCTGCATCTGGACGCGTAAGGCACAGGCTACAAAAATCCCTGCTTCTGCTGTAGGCAGAGCAGAGGATAAATATATATGGATGAATAAACAAGGCAAGTAATCCAATCTCATTGCTAGTATTCAGTTCCTGCACTGTTGCTCTAGGCAACCAGCTTGAGTGGGGATATTGTCTATAACCTTAAAAACTGATTATAGGCTACTTCACTGCCTCATACGGTCTTAAAGAGGATTAGAAGAGAGTGTAAAGCTGGCTTAGGCACTATGTTAACAAAGCCTCAAAGGCATCTGCAGATTTCCTTGTTCATGAAGTGATTAACTTATTTAGTAACTGTGAAAAAATGTGAACATTCGGGGAGCCAGGCTGGTAATAATTAAGAGATGTAACTCTGCCATCTTGAGCTGTGCTTGGGCTGACAACTGTCTCTGTTTCCCACCAGCACACCCGGCTGTGTTTTGGAGGAGTGCAGTTGGTTTGTATTCAGGCTCATAGATGTTTCCTCCATTGTTTTTCATCTGGAGGGAGAGCAGGGGAGAGGAGGAGGTTCCCCACTTGTCAGTCGTGCCTTTCACTGCTCCTAAGGGCTGTCTTGTATCCTGATGGGCCGTGTTTGAATTCTGCACGTCTCTGCAGGCAGCATGGCTGAGGCATTTTGGATGAGCTGGAGCAGGGCTGGCATCCCACACCTGCTGGAGGAAGCACACACTAGTACTTTGCTTCCTCCTTCAGCTGCTTTTAAACTAAAGAATAAAAATGACAGTGAAGAACAGCACCCTTATCCTGAGTTGAAGCGTGCTGGTGGGGGCAAACAACAAGCAGTCAAGCAAGGGGTGTCAAGTGATTGCAGATGGTAGGTGAAGCCCATCCTGGTTTTGGTTCTTCACAGTTTAACAGAAAATATTTTTCCTTGATGTTAATGGAAGCCAACAAACCCACCAGAGAGGGCTGTGATAGGGCCTCGTCTCAGAGGATGCTCAACTGGATCTCTCATCAGGGTTGGATCTCAAAAGTGTCAAGCACCTTGTCTCTGCCAAATAAGGCTCTTTAGAACTGAAAGCATGCAAAAACTTTGGGTACTGCTGGATATCTTGGCTTGTATCTATCCTGAAAGTAAAACAAGTAAAAGTGGTTTGAAATAGTGCCAAAACCAAGACTTTGGCTTCAGTGTGTTCTCTGTTTGTGAAAGTCCTCAGACATGAAAGAGAGATCTTGAAAACAAAGATAAACACCATCACCAATACATGGTGGATCTGATATGGATCCCTCATTTTTGTTGGACCTGACTTGGATGAGCTGTAAGAACTCTTCTATTGATGCACAATCCGTGCTTCTCTTAACATTTCTAACTTTCAGTTTTTATCCCAGGTCAGTGTTTTGTTGTTTAATAGGATGATTTCATAAATTCATACAGAAGTTCCATGAAAATCTGGATTAATGATGGAAAAAATGAGGAGATATGAGCATTCCCTGTGTCTTTATAACTCACTGTGGTTAAAACTCAAGCTCTTTACCATCCCAAGCTTACTTGTGTGTAAAGCGACAGGAAGATGAGAATCGTGCCTTTGTGCTATGATTTAAACAGGGGGAATTAAATGCTACATATTGAATCAATATGGGAAGGTGCATGAGGTCTGTTAATAGTCCACAGGCTTTCTGCTAGTGCATGGAGATATGTTTTCATCTCAGAAGAGTGGAATGTCACTCTGTGACTTCCATCTATCTACTTGTTTTCCTGTCATTGCTTCAGCCCCAGGTAATGAATGGGATTTTCAAAGTCATACAGCCTTGACCTGTTCACTTTGTCACCAAATTCAACTCAAATGTTGAAAATTCTGTCTGCCTTTCTATTTCTGGCTTTCCTGGGAGAGGAGAATTCATGACAGCGAAGGGAAAGGCAGTTCTATTGGTTTAAAGAAAACAATTAGAGACCTATGTGTGCTTCCCCACTTAGCTTCTCCCAGGAAAATAGGTGCTTTCAAATGCTGCTCTTGTGTTAACAGCTCTTGTGAATCTGTCATTGTAGCTACCTGTGTTTCATTTAGCATTTTAGGAAGAAACCAAAGTAGCATCTTATGGATAAAGAATCTCCATTTTAACCTCTACAAATGTCAATTGTTCTAACCTGTATGTGGCACTTGGCATCAGGGTTTCCTCACTGATTACTGACAGCATCCCTTGCTACACTTGAAAATACATTCTCAATACATGTTGCCTGGAAAGCAGCTTAAGTACTTAGTAGTTGTCCCAGTCCTATCTGCTTTCTTCCTCTGCTCTTCTCTTTCTTGAACCATTGTGCATTAACAGTTTTCCCATAATGATGTAATTTTGTCCACTTGCCAGCAGACCAGAAATACTTAATATGTTTAGTGGCTCCCAGGGTATGGTGTGAATTCATCTGGATTAGTTGATCTTCATCTTTAAAAACCTTCTGGTAGGCAAGGTGTCAGAGTTTTCTGTCTTGATTCACAGGACCTGTATTTATGTGCAGCAAAGACTACTCTGCTCCTTTCACATGTGTCTGGGAAATGTCAAAAGACAGTTTCTGTTCTTCTGGTCTAAGAGGTGGCATGGCCAAGAGAGATTTCACATTTCATGATCTGCTTGTGTAAGTCATGTTCCTTAAGTTAATTTGCCTAGGGTACTGCTGGCAGTGGGTACTGGCATGGGAGTTTGTGGGAAGAACGCTTGTATCAGGTAAGGGCCTCCACGTGTTGCCTGAGGCACTGATTTCACACAGCTCACTTCAGCCCATCTGTGGTCATCTTCAGGGAAACTCCTGTGGGCATGTGGAGACCTTGCTAAGGAGAGAAAAGTAACTGGGGAATGAAGTATCCAAGAAATGCACTGCAGTTTCACTCTCCACATACATAATGGTGTGTAGTTCCTGCTATGATCCTTACCAGTGGGGCTGAATTAGAATCTGCCAAGGGGGATGTTTCTCTGGATGTGCAGTGATGTGTGGCACACGTGCAGTATCTCCTAGAGAGCAACAGCCCAGAGCTCCAGGGCTGCTCAGCAGAGTGAAAAAGCAGTGAGTGGCCTTTACGTGTTCCATTACTAGAGTCCTGGAATAGCACTTTAGGCCTGGTTCAAAGCCACATTTCTAATGAATGAGTAATCTTTTCTCTTCTTCTCTTTATAAACTGTTAGCTCCTCAAAGCATGAGGGGCAGGGAAGTTATTTCCCTTCCAGCTGGAGGGCTGAGCAGTGGTTCCAGCGTAGGACATTGGCAGGTTGAATATGTCACCAGCCACTGGGGCAGGGAGAGACATCCTGCTCCTTCCCTTCGAGAAAAACAGACGTGCTCCCTCCACCTGCGAGGAGAATACCAATGTGAATCACTTCATCCTGTGCTCCTCCTGGGGGTCATTTATGCTGAGTTTTGAAGCCATTCCATGGCTGAAACTCAACCAACCATCCATGCTCTCTTTCAGCTGTGGACAGAGCTGTGGGGGGAATTGGAGACCTTCCAAAACAAACAGCCCATTCCCGTGGTCCAGCCAGGCTGCAACAGCAGTGGCAGGAGAGGGAGAATATTAAACACATCGAGCTGGGTTTTGACTGCACACTGACAGCTCCTCTCTGTGGATGAGCTGATGCTCCTCCAGGTACACCTGTGGATCTGCACATGACATGGACATAGGAAATGGTTAAACATGATAATCCCCACTGACTAGCAGGGAATGAATGAGGGTACTGGCTACAAATATCACTGTACATCATCCAGACTGGTGGCTGTGGCATCTCTCTGGCTTTGGGCTGTCCCCGATGGTCTCCTGGTTCCCCATGTAGCAGAAGTCATGGGAGATTTTCCTCATTGAAATAACTGAACAAAATGGTGTGGTGTGAAAAACAGTCTTTCTGTGGAAAAAAGTTGTGCAAATAGCTTGGGTGACTTATAGAAATGCTTATGTTCATGTGCACAGACTGTAAAATGTGTTTTCACAGTAACGTTAGCCTGAAATGGATCTCGCTGTTCATGAAATTTGGTTCTTCTTCTGCTGTTCAAAAATCTCTCTTATGAACTCAGCACAGAGTGAATCTTTGCATTTTCCTTGACTGTACTATGGGAAAGAGCTGCAATAGGAATATTTAGGTGGTGTATTCTCTTTTAGCCATACTTTCACATCTTGTGCATGCTCTGTCTATTGAGTATTCCTTGAAATCTTTATATTAGCTCTCCCCTAAGAAACAAGTTATTTTAGTAGCTGGGGTTTACTTTGTGGCTGTATTCTGTAATGTTGAGGTCTGGGGTCTTCAGGCTGGGGGAGTCACCTCTATGAGCAGGTAGAAAAATCTGCTTTTACACCCCAGGTGTGTATGGAAGGAGGTCTGGATTTTTCCTTGTCTATAACAGACTTTTTATGTGTCATTGGGCAAGTCATTCAATCTCTCTTTACAACATTTCTCCACTCTGCATTGTCTATTACAATCTTTATCTGTTTTTGTCAGCTGAGAACAAGTTCTTTAGGACAGAGGATTTCTTCCTATGTTTATGTGTAGTTGTGTCATAATTAGAGTCTCTGGGTATTGCCTTAATTCCCACTATAACATAACCAAATTATACTTGAATAAATTACACATCATGGATATTAAATGCTCGGCTCAGTTTCAGTGCAAAATAAAAAGCTCAAATGATGGTAACTTAAACTGGCAATAAAATAGCCAGTGTTACGCCTGTAAATACTTAATTTGCAAATGTTTAGAGAATTAGGCACCTGCTATAAATCCTTATTGTGGGCTTTGCACCCTGTTGGCAATCGGTGAGCTATATCTCACTTCATTATGCATGAATGTGTAATTTTCCAAAAGCATAAATGTGGCCTCCAAGGGC
The DNA here is from genome assembly GCF_000695815.1 of Acanthisitta chloris. Taxonomy (NCBI): domain Eukaryota; kingdom Metazoa; phylum Chordata; class Aves; order Passeriformes; family Acanthisittidae; genus Acanthisitta; species Acanthisitta chloris. The sequence continues at coordinate 46,054 of NW_008673566.1, read as the reverse complement.
ATACACATTAATAGCGTTCAAATGAACCAATTTGTTTCCTACCCAATGTGTTTATCTTCCAGCTCTTCGTTGCGAGTGCCAGTGGAAAGGTTAATGGCTCACAGCTCCCTGGCAAATGATGCACTGGTTTCACCTCTGCCGTGTCTGGATTTTTCATTGTCTTTAGCCTTTAGTGTGTTGAAAGTTAACAGCTGCACCCTGTGTGCTAGCTGGGATGTAAGTGGGTCTTCTGTAAATTATTGCATGTGTCCAGGATTAAATGGGATCCTGTTTCCCTCTTGCTTGTTGTGGCCCTGATTCATCGGGTACATGATGCTTTGGGAGCACTTGTGCTTGCTTCAGCAGAGTCTTTATGCCATTTTAAACACACAAAGAGCCACTGGAGCAGCTGGACCTGGTCACTTGCCAAAAGTCAAGCAGCTTTTAGCTGAATTCATGCACAGCATTCCCAAGTGGAAATACCTGGGCAGGAGTGAAAGGTGTATACAGCCTGAAAGGTATCATAGTCTATTGAAATGTTGGATGGGGCAAGGTATGTGTTTTCAGTGCTATCAGGACTACTGGGCAGCACAACTAGTTAAGGTTATGCTAAAATTTGCAAAATTTCAGTGTGAACAGGGCTCAGTTTTGACCAACTGTGGAGCAAACCACATGTTTTGAAAAAAGTTGTATTAATTTTGTTCAATTCTGATGAAAAACCAAATGAAACATGCTTCTTTTTCCATGAAGATAGTGTTTGGTAAACCCAGAACTTATCGTAAGTCACAAAAGGAAAGTTCAGTTGAAAGTCTCACGATCAAAGAGCTGTCTCCTAGGGTTGAATAGAAAAATTACTCGTGTCCATAATTTTTGAGGAAGAAGCCACATGAAAGCCACTGTGAGGACTACACATACAGTCATACTTCCTGTGAACCCAATAGCTGATGGTCTCAGTATATCCTGGAAAAGCTGAGAAGGCATTTAGAAATTACACAGTCATCTCTGCTTTGATGGAAAGCAGAAGAAAAGCCTTCCTGGGATATGTGCTTTGAAACTCACCCCTCACACTGATCTCTGGCTGCTGCCAGTAGCCACCAAGGGAGTCACCAGTGACACATGGGAGTGCTGTTCCCTAGCAGGCTGCTTTTCCCTCAGCCCACAGAGGAGGATTTCTGGATGCATGAGCAGCTGAATCTGGGATCACATGCTGCCACTCACAGCAGAATTGTTGGCTGAAGTAAATCATTAAGCAAAAGCTGAAAATACTGAATGCGCTCAGAGAAATGAGGCTTAGTGCTGAATGGTGTGGAAACAGGGATAAAAGGAAATGAAACACATGAACATCATCTCCAGATAGAAACTGCCCATATTTTCATATGCAGATGTGAAGCAAGCCATCTAATTGAGGATATGATCTCAAGGATGGGTAGAAGTTATCCTGATGCTCAGAAGTGTCAGACCCAAGCTCCCTTGAAATTCATTTTCAGCCCCTCCAAAAAGGAAGGTTTCTTTAGGTGCTTCAGTACAACTGGAAGTGTGACATTTTCAAGGCAACTGGAGTGAATGAGGAACACAGCCATGCTCAATGATAATGCACCTCCTTAGGCACCCAAATTTGAAAACTACAGCCCAATTAGACATGCTCCAATTATTACTATTATTTGCTACTTAAGAGATGTCATTGAAGGCTCAGGACAGCTTTGTGCTGGATGCAATGAATACATAAAAGAAGCATAAAAATAACCTGAAGGCACTTAAAATCTCTGCCTGAGAGACAGTGAATAGATGCAACTGGCTGGGAAGCCAGAGGTGGTGGGAAGATCGTCAAGTCTCAATAGAATTCCCTGTTGTCTAAATCTGGACTCTGAGCTATTACAGCAAATAAGTAGCATTAAGTAGGCAGGAAGGGCTGTCCCTGAACAGAAGGAATATTTATTTCTAAGCTTGAGTAATAATTACCATGGTGGAGTCAATGAGTTTTAAAGGAAATAATTAGGCCACAATTACAGGGGTGGGATGAAAAGCCAAACCATGCAAGCTCCCTCTTCCTGCACTAACCTCTCCCTTTCTTTCCCTGTTGTCCACTTGCTGCATTACTCTGGAATTCGAATGAAAATTTAAGAGTATCTAAATGTAGCCTTGCCCCTCGAGAGGGAGTGGATCTGTCATCAGGGATCTGTCAGAGTCAATAACATTTCCCCTGCAGCCCCAAGCCGTGCCTCAAGATCTAACATTTCTGTCTGAATTATCAGCTAATGCTCTGACAAATTGCCTGTGATTTTCTTTTTTTCTCCCTGAGTGGATGTGCCTGGTCTGCAGATTAGGTAAACACTACCCAGCCTTGGTGTGGAGCAGTGACTGATGATTTCCAGGCAGACTTTTCTGTCAAGGCAGGAGGGCAGGTGGGTGGCAGGGCAGAGCCTGCTGCACTGCCCACACTGCCTGTGCATGTGCTCCACTCTGGGACTCTTAGAGATACAAGCCTGTTTAGGAGATTCCCACTGACCCTGACAGCGAGAAGTGATGGAGTTGGAAGATCGGGACGTGACAGAAACTTTGAACAGCAGGGCTGCAAGTGAGGCTTTGCTCTACCTATACAAAATGGGGTGAGTTGTAGCATAAACTGTGTGGCTAAAATGGGCAGCAGTGCTGGATGTTTTTTTTTGTTTCTTGCAGAAGGAAATAGCTATTGGTGGCTGAGTCCTTGGACACTGAGGTCATCAAAATGATGAGGTGAATTTGCACTTGTAAAATGAAGTCACCTTAGAGAGGAAAAACTGGCAGGTGCCGCAGCAAGGCACCCAAGGGGTTTGGTTCTCTGGCCACAAGATTCAAACACCTCTTGGATGAAGGAAGCCATCACCATCGCCTGCCTCTTCTCCTGCTGCGTGAGATGCAAAGTGTCTCTCTGTGTACTTGCTGTAGAACTGATTTTCCTTGAAGCATGAGCTGGTTTTTAAACACTGTGGGTGCAGTGACAGCCTGTAATACTGATCATGAAATAAGATCATGAATGAGGGAGAGGCAGGAGAAATTCTCATCTGAGCTGTCATCATCGAGATTTACATTAGCTGTTGCAAGTCTCTTCTCTGTAGGTCAGGTGGATATACATTCCTCCCATGTCTTTTCCTGATTCAATTCCTCTGTTCATATGTAAACTCCAGGCACTGCAACACCCTTTGCCCTAACCAGCCTCCCAGCCCCTCTGCAAAGGGCTTTCCAGTGCATTTTAAATTCCAGCTGAAAACGTGTTTTGCCCGGCCCTTCCCCTTGCTAGTTATTAAGTAACATGCTATTATTATTGGCTCTGCTATGAAATATTTGGGAATTCAGCAACACTGCAATCTTCCTTTAGGCTGAGGGTGCTGCTCTCCCAAACCCGTTTGTCATCAACAGGATTTCTGTGTCGAATTCCCTTGGGCTCCCTTTGCAAATTCCTGTCTTTTGCAGGACGGTAGAGTAATAGAAGCAGTTTGGGATATGTGACATTTTCTATTGCCTTCTCTAGGGGAGCATCTAAAGGACAATAAAACCTCTGGCAGGACAAGAGCTGTGGGACTCGAGACACACACATACTATAAAGATACTGAGGTGCTTGACAGACGAGCAGTGGCACCAAGCAGAAATATTCCTGTATAGTTCTAGGAAGCCAAATGACTAAAAGGTAGAAGTATTTATAATCTTTCTCAGTCGCCCATATAAACATGCACAGCAGCCAGGAATAGAAATGCAGTTCTGGATTCTTTCTCAGGAATCTTGGGCTAGGCACACTGCTGTTTTATTGCAGGCACTGCAAAGATTTAATAAGGGACAGATTGAAGAGGAAGGAAAGACAAAGGGCTTTGTGGTCTAGAGTATCACATTTAAAATAATTATTACTCATAAGTCATTAAAAGAATGATACTTGTTATCATTATTTGGTAACTGATACATGATATTCATAAACCAAACTAATAAAATGGAAATTAATTGCAGAAACTACCATTTAAAAAAAACAACCCACATTTTTTTCACCTGAAATTCCAAGTGGGCTATCTGCAACATTTGAACTGCCCAGAATGAAATCCCTTTCCTTTTCATATGGCAGTATAAGCATTGAGGCACAGAGATAAAATCTTTAAAGTCATGGAAGATAGATTGCATTTTCGATAGGCTGGAGATTCGGTAGTTAATGGATACAGCAAAGGCCACTTGAACAGATGAAGGAAATGAATGGGTCATTCATTTTGAGAGTCCCTGTGTGAGGACAAGGTTTTTCTAAATATAGAAATAGTGGATAGCTTGGGCTTAAGCCTTCTGTGCTTCTATAGAGCAGCAGTGTCCTTCCTGAACCCCTCCTGCTGGGAACCTCATCCAGAGCCAGACCCTTGGTGCATCCTACAGTGTGTCATTGTGATGGGAGTGAAGACTGCTGGAGAAAGCTCTGAGATGGGTTGGTTGTTTTTAATCTGAAGAAAATGCTGCCTTTTGCTTGGCTAGAGTGCCCACTTATCCCTGGCTGAGGGGAAGGCAGAGGTGCTTGGATGTGAGTCAACAGGTAACTGCTAGTGTTGGTAAGCAGTGCTGTTACTGTCCCTGAATCCAAGTGTGGACCAAGAGGGGTAACACAGGGCCAATACCTAGGCTTTGGGAAAGAGAAGCCTTAAGAAAACTGAGTGGTGAACACATTAAAGAAATATTTTCTTGATTCTGCTGCCTACTTTCACATTAAGTTAGTGCAGGCTGAAATGCAATGAAGAATTTGCCAAGTGCAATACATTAAGGCTATTTCTCTTGCCATTAAAGTTTCATGTAAAGGTTCCACAGACAGGTATTGGTCCTATTTATAGGCATCTTTCTTGCCTTCAACAATATTATTAAACTCTTTTGTTATAGAAAGCTAGTCTGAAAATGAGTTGGTCTGGTAAATAAAACAACACTTGATTTTGCCAGTCTATTATCTCTACAGAGCAATATACCCAAGAATATTTTCCCCGTATGTTTTTGTCAACACGTTATTGCATCTGCCTCTTTAAGCAGTTTTAGTACATTCCCAGAGCACTTGCCCCCAAATCATGCAGGAACATGCAAGGGAGTCCCAGTGTACTCCTCAGGATTTTGCATGAGGACCAGACACCAGAGTTAGTGCTCCTGCAGGACAGGGTCATACTGGCAGGGTGTATGGAGTGGTGGAGGAGGCAGCCCTGGCTGCTCCTGAGTGAAAAAATCCCTATCCAGAAAGTCCCAGTAATTATGAGTTCTTGTTTTTCTTGTTCTTCATTTTCTGTACTCTTTTGAGAGTTTTTCCACAAATATGCATGAAAATGTATCTTTAGTCAAGTCTGTAGCCCATAAAAAGTACACTTTTATCAGCTAGTCCAGCTTTTTATACCAGGAAAGCATTTTGGATACTTTTGATGTAAGAATTCATTAAGAGTTTTTAATATTCTTCTGTGTTTATAATATGCATTTAGTAGCTCTATCCAAGATGTTTGGAAATGAAATTCTTTCTCTGTTTGCTTATTAAGCTCTTTCCTTATCTGACAAAGTGTGGATAGTCTACTCCTGTTTCTCTCTTAGCAGCTTCAGGAAGCCTGATGGAGTATGTTGACTCTGCAGCTACTGGAATGGAACCAGATGCAGCAGATAAGGTATCTTATCTTCCAGAGGAGGAAATAAACAGCCTTACTTCGGGGCATACTCTAGCTGTAGTTTGGGGTGGGAGCTGGGCAGGAATGGCTTTTCTCTGCAGGTTGCTTAGTGTTTTAATTTTTGTTACTTCCATCTATTCCACTCCTTACACCTATGTTTTTCCGAGATGAGATATGAATTTACACAGACCCCTCCTACATTGTCATAGAATCAGAATCATAGAATCAACCAGGTTGGAAGAGACCTCAAGGATCACCGAGTCCAACCCTACTGTGGTTACTAGACCATGGCACTAAGTGCCACATCCAGTCTCAGCTTGAAAACCTCCAGGGATGGTGAATCCACCACCTCCCTGGGCAGCACATTCCAATGCCTGATCACTCTCTCCATAAAAAACCTCTTCCTAATATCCAACCTAACCCTCCCCTGGCAAAGCTTGATCCTGTGCCCTCCTGTCCTACTGCTAGTTGCCTGGGACAAGAGACCAACCCCCACCTGACTACAGCCTCATTTTGGCAGGGCTAATACTCCAGAACTGGTATTGTTTGGTTCCTCTTGAATCTAAGACTAAGTCTGAACTGACTTACAGTGATCCTAGATGACAATCTACTGACTTTCCTGGGATTTATACCTAAATCCAGGTAATTCAAAAGCAGAGCTGCATGTGCCAGTGTTGACCAGTTTCTCTTGAAGTCCTCTATTACGAACAGGATTCAAAAGCCTGTTGTCTGGAGATTAAATCCTCTACTAGTTTGTATGAATTCAACACAGATTAATCACATTTTAGCTCAGCTGGAAAGCTCTCCATGAATTATGTTCCTACCTAAATGCACAGGGCTGTACTGATTTTTCAAAGGCACAGAAGAAAACTGCTCTAGGTTACTCAGTTACAAGACAAGCAAATTCTTTTCAATGCTGCTTCACAAAGAATGAAGATAGCTAGACAAAATGAAACCAGCTGGGGATGGAAAATGATCTCATGTTAGCTGAAAACTTGTCCATATTACTGTCTTTCAGCAGTGGGTACATTTGGGTGGCTTCATATGTGCAGTTGGTGGTAGTAATGCCTGGGAAGTCATGACAAGTGAATCCCTTGGCTGGTCCATGTTGTTATTATGTGTTTTTGCACTGTACTTCTGTGCATGATGTTGGGATGGAAGGGAACCTTGGATTCTCCAACACCAAAAGGAGTAGAAGATGGAGGAACCAGTGTGGTGCACATGTGGGATGTGCTTGGCCCTATGGATAGATGCTGAGATTCCCCTCAGTGCTGTGTCACTGTGAACCGTAGACACATAAAAGGAAGATTCCATCTGACTCCCACCAGATCTCTCTGGAGAAAGCGTTTGGCAGAGTAACTTACGAATGCTAAGTGCAACGTGCTACTGCATGCAGAGGCAGGAAGAGGGACACAGGATTCCGTTGAGCTGGAGCACTCCTTGACTAATGCATCAGTGTCATCATCAGAGTGGCTGAAAAACAGAAGTTCCACGTGACTGACTAACTGTTGGTGTCTGCACTGGAGCAAAACTGGAATAAAGGTCATGAAATACGATGAAGTACCTTTCCGGATAACCCCACAGCTGGAAAATAAGAAAGCTGGTTGGGAGTATGAGAGGCTTTGCTCAGGTCCTTGCACTGGGTAATGGCCGATGGGTTTTTTGGGTTGTACCTGGGAAATGGTGATGCTGCTTTGCAAAACTTTAGTGAATTAATATTCTGTGTAGAAATGAAATTTTCCTAATAAAAGAAAGTATATGAGGAGCTCAAGCTTGGCACCAGAGAGGTCCAAAGGAAGTAACTCTCTGGCACACCTGGAAGTATTTCTGGATTTACAACTTTTCACAGCCCCTTCTGCTTGATGGGATGGAGCAAGAACCAAAGAGCTACTCACTCTGTTCTGCAATAGCTCAATTACTGCAGTGAGTGCACTTCCAGATGTGGGTAGAGCAAACTTACAACCATTAGAGCTATAAAAGGAGCCTATGACAGTGTCTAATCTAAATCAGATTGCGAAAGATCAATCAGTGATTGTCCCTGTCATCAGTGATAACATTGTCTCACTCTCAGTTGCTTTGATGCCTGGGCTAAGCCTGACATAAGAACCACAGATCTGAATTCAAATGGGGGAATCAAAAAGTTATTTCTAGCTTGATTTTTCCCCTCAATCTGAGCCATGGATACATTTATTAGAAACTTGTTCCCGAATTCCTTTGATGGTAACTCAAAACTCCCATTGACTTGGTGTGCTCTTGTTAGAAAATAGCCTCCTGAAGGTTCACCAACCAGGTATATTTAGCTGAGAAGGTTAAAACAGCAAGAACAAAAAAATTCCATTGGAGATACTTTGGCTGTCTGCCCACATCAGCCCAGCCTTCCAGTCTGAAAGGAGCCCCTTTCCAGGCCATCTGCTGCTCTCTTGGCCTGAGTATACACTGAGGTACCAAGCACACATGGACACCCACCCTGAGCAGACTCACTGCAGCCCTTCACACCCAGCCAGGCTCTCCCACCAGGGTGCAAGGGTCCCTGGCTCAGCTGGTCACAAGCTGTTCCAGGCTGCCAGCAGCACTCTGATTTCCTCAGGGGGTCCTAAAAGAGAAAAAGTGAATATATATAACCACAAGCACAGAAAAGTTACTGAGTGCCTTGTGCTGTTGTTTATACATTTAGATACTGTGATTAAATTACATACATAATGCATAGTGTTTGTAATACATTATTAATAATAATAACACTGTCTTGTGTTATTCAGCTAGAAGAGACATGCTCCGAGTGATGGTTCATTGGTCTATTCACACACAATTTTCATACATCTCTAAAGATTACCATTTTAACAGCTTTCTGTATGGATACTGCCAGGCAGTTACATTTAACAGTGCATAAATCTAATTCCCTCCGCACTCAATTTTCTCAGGCAGCAGAATCAATTTGAATCTGTCAGGATTTTATTCTAAAGTCTATTAATGCCTCCTGCCTCTTTCTGTATTTCCTCCTCTCTCTCTGTCTCTCACTTAACAATCTCACTCTTTCATGAATTCATTCAGCTGCAGAAAAGATGCCCCACTGATACAAACACTCTTTTATCTCTTTACAACAGAAACCTAATTAGGTGTGAAGGAGATACAAGGAAGGTCACAATTAGCCCTCCAGCAATAAAGGTTAACAGTTGTGAAATCCTATAATAATGCTGTTGAACTTTGTTATTATCAATAATGACGGCCTTTGACAAGGTCAAGTTCATTATTCTTAACAGCTATCACTGAGCTGCTTAGCACTGCTTAACATCCCTCAGCAGCACTGCTGTGCCACACCTTCCCTTCCCCTGCACACTCACACGTGTGTGCCAGCTCCTGGCACGGGACCTGCTCACACCTCACGCCGCAGTTCGACCCATTGAGCAGGTTTCAAGATGGGCCTTAGTGTTTTTTTATATTGAGCCGTGCTGAAGGATCTCTTGCTGTGCCTTTTAATTATTGGTAAAAAAAATTGCCTCTGGGTTTTTTCTCTGTGAATGAGTAGAATGATTCTGCCCAATTAAGACCTTAAATGGAGATGGTAACAAGAAAGGAATAGGAAATGTGTCCTGCTAACATAGCATTTTGGAATGGAGTAGAAACAATTACATGCTTTGCCATTAAAAGCCAATGGATCTCTGACATCTTCAGAAGGCTTCTGGGGAACAGTGCCAGTGTTGGGTACCTGTTGTGGCTGCAACCACTCTTAAATCTATACAAAGGAATAGATGGTAACCCAGCCATTTTAAATGATTCTTGATGGGGTTACTTTTTTGCCTGTTGAGAGCTTTCCAGCAACCTTAACCCACCAGAGGTGTTAATTTCTGTTCCTTTTTAGTAAGGCTCTTGAAGAAGCACCATCACCTCCCTGTCTGCTAAACCTTAACTTAGTTCTCAAATTCCCTTTGCACTGAAAGTGTGGTTCCACAGTCACTGATATCAGATCTGTGCCCTGGCAGTTCATCTTGCCCCAGTCAAGTGTGGGCATGAGATTTCATTTTCTTTTTAAGAAGTGGAGCACATGATGGGGATTTGATGCCAACTTCACTCTTCCATGCCTGCAGTTTCTGTTTGGATGATCCCTCATGTAGTGGCAAGTACAGGTACAAAATGAACAAGCAGAGTTGGAAGACCTTTAGCTCACCTGACAACTTTATTTTGGGACTGTTATGTCAGATTTACAGGGTATCTGGTCTGAGGTATTAGAAAGTTGTAGTTAGCTGTTGTTTCTGTATGTTTACTCAATTCTGAGATATATCCACTGGGGGAAAATGCTTCTTTTTGGTGCACTGAGCATGTATTCATTCTTTACCTCTTTGCTCTTGAGGTTTTAGGGGTCAGGAACCATATTTAACCTTTACTTTCCATTTCACCTCGGATTTGAACAATTACTCAGTGATGTGTAAGTTGGGAAACTCTTGCCCTATGCTGCTCCTAGACTCAGTGGAGGGACAGAGGAAGGCAGAGAGGGGCAGTTCAGACCTCAGATGGGCTGAG